>NW_007247691.1:297738-398513 GCF_000164805.1 Carlito syrichta | reverse complement strand
AGACCTCATCTCTACAATAAATCAAAAAAATCAGCCAGGCATGGTAGCGCATGCCTGTAATTCCAGCTACTTGGAAGGCTGAGGTGGAAGGATCGCCGGAGCCCAGCAGGTCGAGGCTGCGGTAGCCGGGAGCGGCCATTGCACTCCAGTCTGGGCGACAGAGTGAGACTCCAACTCAAAAAAAAAAAAAAAAAAAAGAATTATATATATATATATATATAACTTTAAAGATATGGGGTACAATTCAGGATTAGGTGTACAAATAGACAAGTAGACATCATCCAGGTAAAGTTTGGGCCTCCCTTTGGTCTACACTTTGGCTAGTTTGAGATCAGATATGCTTATTGATGTTGTGTCCCCTGGCAACCATGGCAGTATCCCTCCACTGCCAATCCCTTTCTTATAGTATTATGGTACATGCTCTGGGTCCACTTATGAGTAAAAACATGTGATACTCTCTTCTTTGTTTCCATGATAGATCACTGAGTATAATAGACTGTAAATCCATCCAAGTTGCTGCAAAGTTCATATGTTTGTCCTTCTTTATGACTGCAGAATATTCTATTGCGTATATGTACCACATTTTTTTTTTATCCAGTCCAGTTTCAATGGACAGCATGGTTGATTTCATGTTTTTGCTACTGTGAATAATGCTACAATAATCATGAATGTTTAGGTGTCTTTTTTGTATAATGACTTGAGTTCCTCCGGGTATATCCCCAGTAGGGGAATTGCTGGATCATGTGGAAGGTCAATTTCTAGTTCTTTCAGAAATCGCCACACTGTCATCCAAAGAGGTTGCACTAGTCTGCATTCCCAACAGTAATGTAGAAGTGTTCCCTTTTGTCCACATCCTTGCCAGCATCTTTTGTTGTTTGTTTGATTAATAATGGCCATTCTTATAGGGGTTAGGTAGCAATTCAATGTGGTTTTTATTTTAATTTCTCTGATGATTAGTGAGGCTGAATACATTTTTATGCATCTTGGCTGTCTGTATATCTTTTTGTGAGAAGTGTCTCTTCATGTATTTTAGCCACTTTTTAATAGGGATGTTTGGTTTTTTGTTGTTGTTGTTGCTTGTTTTTCCTTTCTGGGTGTTTGAGTTCCTTGTAGATTCTGGATGTTAGTAGATCCTGGATGTTAGGCCTTAGTCAGATATATAGTTGGCAAGTATTTTTTCCCATTCAGTGGACTGTCTCCTCACTTTCTTGTTGGTTTCCTTTGCTTTGCAAAAGCTTTTAAGTTTGATGAGGTCCCACTTGTCTATCTTATCTCTTATGATATGGGCATTAGGGGTTTCTTAATCAGGAGTTAGTTGCCTACTCCAATTTCCATAAGGGTGTCTCCTGCATTTTCTAAGATTCTTATAGATTGAGGTTTGTGTTTAGGTTTTTGATTCCTTTAGAGTTTATTTTTTGTATGATGATAGGTCCTGTTTCACTTTTCTGTATGTGGTCAGTCAGTTTTCCCAGTACCATTTACTGAATATGTTCTCCTCTCCCCAGTGGTTGTTGATGGAGGTTTTGTAGAAGATGATTTGATTGAGAAATTGAGGTTTGAACCAAGACCAGGCAATTTTGATTATTTTAGCCTTTTTTTTTTTGAGTTGGAGTCTCACTCTGTTGCCCAGACTGGAGTGCAGTGGTCGCTCCCGGTCATTGCAGCCTTGACCCACTGGGCTCTGGAGATCCTTCCGCCTCAGCCTTCTGAGTAGCCGGAATTACAGGCACGTGCTACCATGCCCTTCTGATTTTTTGATTTATTGTACAGATGAGGTCTCACCAAGTTGTCCAGGTGGATCTCAAACCCACGGACTCAGGCAATCCACTGACCTCAGCCCCCCAATGCACGGGTTTACAGGTTGAGCCACCGAGCCTGGCTTATTTTAGCCTTACAGTAGGGTTTAAAGTATGGAAGTGTGATGTCTCCCACTTTGCTTATTTTGCTAAGAATTGTTTTGGCTATACATGGTCATTTATGTTTCCATATGAATTTCTGTATTGTCATTTCCAAGTCTGAGAAGAATGATGTTGGTAACTGAATGGGTACTGCATTGAATCTATAGATTGTCTTTGGTAGGATGTACATCTTAACAATGTTGATTCTTCCTATCCATGAGCATGGGATATTTTTCCATTGTTTGAATCTTCCTGGATTTCTTTAAGCAATGTTTTGTAATTTTCATTGTAAGGGTCTTTCACTCTCTGATTAGGAAGATGCTGAGGTATTTCATTTTTTAAATTATTTAGTGGCTATTGTTAATGATATTGTGTTTTTTATTTGGTTCTCTGCCTGTTTGTTGTTGGTGGATAAGAATGTGACAGTCTTTTGCACATTTATCATACCCTGAGAATTTGCCAAACTCCATTATCAGTGCAAGGAGGTTTTTTGACAGGTTTTCTTGGAGGTATAGGTTCATATTGTCAGCAAAAAGGGTAACTTAATGTCTTCTTTTCCTCTTTGGATATTCCAATACAATGTTGAACAGGAGGAATTAAAGTGGGCAGCCTTGATCCAGTTTTCAGGGGAAATGCTTCCAGTTTCTGTCTATTTAGCAATATGCTGACTGTGGATTTATTGTAGATGGTGCTTACTATTTTCAGGTCTGTTTCTTCTATGCCTAGGTGTTAGAGGGTTTTTATAAAGAAGGGATGCTGGATTTTATCGAAAGCTTTTGCTGCATCTAATGGTATAATCATGTGGTTCTTGGTTTTCCATCTGTTGATGTATTGAATTACATTTATGGTCTTGTGGATGTTGAACCAGTCTTGAATCCCTGGGATAAAGCCTACTTGGTCATGTTGGATGATTTTTGAGATGTGTTGTTGGATCCGATTTGCTAGAATCTTGTTGAGAATTTTTGCATCTAGGTTCACTAGGGATATTAGCCTGGAATTCTTTGTTGTTGTTGTTGCTGTTGTTGTTGTTGTTATTGTTAGATCTTTACCCAGTTTGGGTATCAGTAAGATGTTAGCATTGCAAAATGATTCAGGGAGAATTCTGTCTTTTTCAATTACCTGGAATATTTTCAGTAAGATTGGTGTCAGCTCCTTATTGGATATTTTGTAGAATTCTGCTGGAAAGCAGTCTGGTTCAGAGCTTTTTTTTGTAGGTAGTTTTCTCATGATGGAGTCAACTTCCTGGATTGTTATTGGTCTATTTAGTGTCTCAGTATCTTCTTGCTTCAACCTTAAGAGGTTGTATGATGTCAGAAAGTCCTCCATTTCTTTTAGGTTGCAGGTTTATTTCCATATAGGTGTGCATAGTAGTTTCTGACAATCTTTTGTATTTTTGCAGGGTCAGTTGTGATTTGACCTTTTGCATTTCTTTTTTTTTTTTTTTTTGAGTTGGAGTCTCACTGAGTTGCAGTGGCCGCTCTCGGCCGCCCAGCTGATTTTTTGATTTTTATTGTAGAGATGAGGTCTTGCTGCCCAGGGGGGTCTCGAACCCGCGGGCTCAGGCAATCCACTCACCTCAGCCTCCCAAAGGCACGGGATTACAGGCTGAGCCACTGAGCCCAGCTGCATTTCTAATTGTGTTTGTTTGGGCATTTTCTCTCTTTTTCTTGGTCATTCTGGCTAGGGGTCCATCAATCTTGTTTGTTCTTTCAAAGAACAGATTTCTGTTTTGCTGTTTTTTTTTTTCTATTACATTTTTGGCGCCTATGCCCCATATTTGGGCTTTTACTTTGGTGATCTGAATTCTTCTGCTAAATTTATTGTTTTGGTGGTCTTGTTTTTACAGCTTCCTTAGATGATTTGTAATGTTGTTCACTTGTGATCTTTCTATTTTCTTGATGGGTGTTCGTAAAAATGCAAATTTCCCTCTTTGAACTGTTTTTATGGTATCCTAGAGGTTTTGGTAAAATGTTTCCTTGTTTTCATTTGTTTCCAGAAATATTTTAATTTCTGCTTTGATTTCTGTGTTGACCCAGTAGTCGTTCAGCATCATGCTTTTTAGCATCCATGTCTTTGTGGGTTTTGGGGTAGTTTTGTTGGTATTTATTTTTATTTCACTGTGGTCTGAAAAGGTGCATGGCAGTATTTCAGTCTTAGGAAATTTGGTTCTGCTTGATTTATGGCAAAGGATGTGATATATCTTGGAGTACATTGCATGTGGTAATATGAATGTATATTCTGTGGTTGCTGGGTGAAGTTTTCTGTAGGTATCTATTAAGTTTATTTGGTCGAGTGTCAAATTGAGGTATTGAATCTCTCTGGTTATTTTTTGCACTGATGATCTGTCTAGGGTTATTAGCAGAGTATTTAAGCTCCCAGCTATAACAATGTTAGAGTCAATATCTTTTTTCAGTTTACTTAGTAGTAGTTTTATAAATACTGTTGCTCCTGTGTCAGATGAATGTATGTTTAGGATGGACATTTCTTGCTGATAGAGTGAAAATTTTATCAATATATAATGTCCTTCTGTATGTTTTTTAAATTTTTGATAGTTTAGATGCTATTTTGTCTGATATTAAAATTGCTACTTCTGCCTTCTTTTGTGATCCAATCACCTGGAAATTCATTTTCCATCTTCTCACTTTGAGTCTGTATGGGTCTCTTGTGGTGAGATGAGTTTCCTGGATGCAGCAAATTATTGTGTCATGGTATGGTTTTTAATCCACTTTGTCATTTTGTGCCTTTTCGGTGGTGCATTTAGTCCATTCATGTTCAGACTGATTATTGAAATGTGTTTGTTTATCCCCATCATGAGATTCTTACACATTTTTTCTTTGTTTGTTTGTTTTCTTTCAACTTTTGCATTGATGTATGTGTGTGTTATCAAGTTTGCAGTCATGATGCATTCTCTGTTGATTCTATGCTCTCCATTCTCTTGGGAAGTGCATGGTCATTTTTTTCTTCTTTTGTGCTTAATACCTTTTAAAGCATCTCTTATGGAGCTGGTCTGGAAGCTGCAAAATCTGTAAGGGATTGAATGTCTGGGGAGGATTTTAATTCTTCATTGCTGATGAAACTGAGTTTGGTTGGGTAGAAAATTATTGGTTGAAATTGTTTACCTTTGAGGACTTTGAATATTGGACTTCAGTCCCTTCTAGCTTGTAGTGTTTCTACCAATAGGTCTGCTGCTCTTCTGATTATTTTTCCCTGGTAGGTAGACTGACCTTTCTCTCTTGCTGCCTTTAAGATGCTACAAGCTCTTTTGATGTTGCATCTTGTCTTTCTTGAGTCTTATTCGCTCTTTCAATCCATTCCTTAATCTCTATTGTATTCTGAGGCCAGTCTTTGGTGATTGGGCTCTGAGGTCTTTTTCAGGAATTTTCTCTTTGCTACAATGGGAATTACTTGTGCTCTTGCACTGATTTTTCCCCATTTGTGAAAGATCTCTTTCTTTCCTCTTTAGTTCCATTATTCAGTGGCAGTGGGAGAAGGTTTCACTCATGATTTTTGCTCAGCCCTCTTTTCTTCCCTGATCAGGACTCTGAATTTGTTCTATTTCAAATAAGGTTGTGAGTGGGAAACTTTGCTTTCTTTTGTAGTTTTGAGATACTAATAAGGTGGAGTATGGGGAGCTAGTATTCAAAAACTACTTACAAATCACAATGCTCACTGATTGTGGTATGAGTTCCCTAAGACTCAACCCCCCCACCATCACCTTATATGATAATGCAATGGGAACATGTGTGTACCCCCTAAGTCCAAGATACAGTAACAGCAATGAGGAAATCAGAGAAAAGTAGAATGAGCTAAAATGGAAATTTTTTTAAATTAGAAAAATAAGCAGAAACCAAAGCAAAAAATAAAAAACCATAATAAAACACACACACACACACACACACACACACACACACACCAAAACAAATTGGAAAAAAAGCAAAGCAAACAAGCAAAAAGGAAAAACAGAAAAATGTAACACACACACACACACACACACACACACACACACACACACACACACATGCCCGACACAAAATTAAAAAAAGGAAAGAGATAAAAATAAAAGGAATTCAAATTGAACACTTAAAGTCAATAAAGTTGAAAACAAACAAAAAACACCAAAAGATGAACACTCAATCATTCATGTACACAAATAAATAGAAAGCCAAAAACAAAAGAAGAAAAAAGAAGCAAAAGCAGAAAAAGAAAAAAAAATATGCAACAGAAGTCCAGATCAAACCCTCACATACATATTTGTGCAGAAAGGAGAAGGAAAAATAAAAAATTAAAAAAAAAAAAAACTCGAGCAAACAAAACCCCAAAAACAAAAAGGAAAAAAAACCCTCTTGTGGCAGGTTCTATAGTTGTTCCCCTCAGCTGCTTGTATGTAAGCCATATTCTGCTGTCTCCTCTGAAGATGTAGCCTCATTCACAATCTCCTCAGTGTCCAGCCTGAGGAAGGGGGAGGAGGCAGCAGAGGAGGGTGGGCTTCAGTCCTCTCCTCCCACTCTTGTATTTTTGGGGAGATTCCCTCTAGTGAAAGCATGCAGGATTGTAGGGATTGTCTCTTCTCCAGTTGCTGACTAGAGGTGGAGTGAGGGAGACCCAGCTATGCTTATCCTGGAGTGAGTCTTCTTATCACAGCTGACATCCAGGCTATGCCTATGTTCATCCTTCTCAGTCATGCCCCAGCTGTGTGGGTCTGACATTCAGAGAATTCCTGGAATGGAGGGGGCTGGGTCAACCCCAGACTCATTGCTGATCTCTTCAGGGATCTTCTTTATCCTTTTTTGGTCACATCCTTTGCCCTATGGTTGAATCAGGGTATGGGGTGATGTGCCTGAAACTCAACACTTGTCTTGTCCTGTCCTTCCAGAGTTTGTGCTTTCAGAATATTCCCTCTGGGTCACGATCAACTTCTGTGGAGTTGATTCACCAGTCACTGAAATCGGGTCTGTCAGTCCATGGTGAACAAACTGGAGTACTTTCTTGCTCAGGTTTCAAGATGGTGACAGGGTTCTTTTTTCATGTTCTCCAGTGGCACTCTGCCTCGGGGTCTCTTGTGCTCTCTGTAGTCCTTGCTGCCAGGCTTTGGCCAGGCACTGCAGTGGTGAGGCAGAGCCTGGATCCTGTAGTCACTCTTAGCAGCTTCTTCCTGAGAAGGACTCTGTGGATTTTTTTAAAAAATGACATTTGACTTCCGCACCCAGGAAGTGCTAGGGTCCAAGCAGGGCAGCTGTGGCACCATTCACTTCATCAGGAGAACCCTGGTCACTTGCTCCCTAGTCCCCACTCAGTCAGTCACTCACACAGCCACTTACTTACAGACACATATGCAAAATTTTCCATATACTCACTCACTCACACTGGAACTCACATAGTCCTAATGGCTCTGCCACCATCTTCCTAGAAGTAGAAAATGACATATTCTAATAACCATCTTCAGAGACTTTTTTGGGAACAGATCTGTTCCCTCTCATAGGTTGCCATTTGACCTTGCTGCTCGTTTCTGTCTTTGAGTTTGATTTTCTTTGGATGGTTAAATCTTGTCTCTCCATAAATCTGAGATTCTATCATCACCATTGCTCTAATATACTCCAGTTATGTAACAGTATCTCTTTCCCTGAGCCCTACTCTACAGATGATGACCATCTTTTACCTTCTCAACAATGCTAACACCACCCTTCTCCATTGGTATGTTCTTTCTCACTTTAGAAAAAAAGAAAAATGTTCATTAAGTCCCTCTTCTAAATACATTGCTGATGCATGTTATGGTCAGATATAGTATAATCAATAATACAACATGCCTACTTCTCTAAACCTGTTATTTTCCTCTTTCACCACTTAACCTACTGAGGGACATTGGTTTTTCATGCTTCCAAGAGGAAAATAAGAGCAGCACACTAGTTCCTACCAGGGTTTTACTTTATGTATCTTGAGGCAGTAATCTCATTTTTTAAAACACTCCTATCCAACGTTGTATTCCATTTCATTTCACCTTTTTTGGTTCCTCAGGATTCTGCAACTTTCTTGTCTCCTGTTGACTAGGTCCTGAAGGATCATCTTTGTAGAGTCCCCTTCCTACCTGCATATGGTGACACATGATTGCATTGTGATTTGACTTTAGTTATTGTTCAGGCAGTCATGGGAGAAGAGGTGAGAGGGAGAATCTCAAGAAGGGCATGTTTTAACATTCAAGGGAAAGGCTTTACTTGATTAGTTAGAAACATGAGACAGGGGCATTTCTGCATGCCCAGAGAGTACCAGAAGATCATAAGTTTTATCCCAGGTCTCAGGGTCCCATTCTTTTGTAACAAGGGCAGTGACTTATAAAAAATTTAGCCTTCACTTATACTCTCCTGCCCGTATAATTAATTCCTATGTCTTAAACTCAGTATATTTGCATTGTCCTCTGGCTAACTGAGATTTTGAAAGATAGATTAAATGGGTCAAAGGAAACATTTTTATTCTCTTGTTTGGCTTTAATGATTTTAAGTCACTTAATCTTTTTCCATTACATCAGTTGTGCTCAGAGTACTCAGCAACTGTCATCAAATTCCATTGCTTTTATCAACATTACTTCTCTGAGTCTTTCATATAGCTTGGATATGTCACTTGTGATGACTGTATATTGTTCCAACTTGGTTAGGTTGGACTATATTTCTCAGAACTCCTTTTTCTCCAAGTTTCTGATTAGAGTGGGCCACACATACATATTTCTGTGGGATTTGAAAAGCAGACTTGAAACAGAATTCTTTTTTATTGATGTTGTTTTCTTTGCTTTTAGAAGTGCAGAGAAGATGCTTTTGTAACTCACACATGTCATTATCTACTGGCTCACTTTTATTAGCATGGGATATCAACCATGCCTATCAATACTCTACCTTACCCTGGATTCTTCTGTTTCTCTGACTCCAGAACCAGGCATGTGTATAATTTCATGACAAAGGGTGTAGCCTCCCCTATAGAAAACTCATATCACTAAGAGTAGAGGGAGAGATAACTGACACATGTTCTGGTCTGTTCTCCTGAGTACCAGCTCTTATCTTTCTAACTGCCTGACCCATGGGCTTAAAGCTCCATGTCAAATATAAAGACAAAAACTTTGAGAAACTGTGTAAGATCAAGTCACGTAGCACATTCCTATACATATTTTAGTGGTTCTTCTTTGATTAAAGGCTGATTGATAACACATCCACCAGTTCAATATGCCACTCAAATTTACCACATTAAACATTGTAACTGTTTCATTACTATCAAATACCACATGCTGTTAGCAATTAATTTCTAGTCCAAAAACCTCATTTTAGAATCTGCTTCATCATGCAATTCATGGCATATACTATCTGATGGAAGCTTTTTTTTTTTTTAAATTTTATTGAAGAGTGTTTTTAGGAAGATCACTACAAAGGAATGAAGCGATCAGGATTAGGCAGGGGACTAAAAGATTAAATGAGTGAGATTACAACAGAAGCCTCAGCTTATTCCACAGGGAGATTTGGAGTTGGGGTGGATCTTCAGAGTGTCAAGAATAGTTAAGCATCTGAGATTTTACCATATTTGCAAGCTAGAAACTTACTCTTCTACAGATATATTGATGCTGGCAGAGACATGAGACTTCTAGGTCAGAGAACAAACATTTTGCTATTCACAGTGACCATCACGAGCATCAGAATATTTGTGTCAATGTTACAAAGTCCCATGGGGCAATGCATTGGGAAGAGATGGATAACTGCACATTCAATAAATTCTGTTATAGATGAGGTTCTAGGAACTTAAGGAACTCAAGTCGTATATAATGGCAATAAACATGCCTGTACATTGCTATGGAAGGAAAAACTATCATTCTAGACTTTAAGCAAATCTTTCCTTCTTCATTCACAGAGTGTTGCTCTGTCTCTATTTTCAATGTTAGTTCAATGTGTGCATCTCTTTAGACAATTAATGCTTCTGCTTGCAAGATGTGCAGAAATGAGAGAGACAGCAATGAAGAATTACCTCACAACACAGTTATCATAGATGTTGGCAAGAGGAACTGGCCTTTGAACCCCTTTAACAGCTTGTCATTGGATACAACCTGTCCTTTCAGCTGATTGCAATATCCCCAAAGAGGTTTTGCTGTGTTTGGCAACCAATAGTTCTCTTAGCTAGGTCTGGGGGCTAGGAGATATCTGTATTGTCCTACAGTGTGGACTACATTATGAGAACATACTATCTACAAACCATTGTCATCTTCCCCTATCCTGTCAGTTCATTAACCAAGGTCCACACTGATATGTGTCATCTGATTATTTTTAAAATTTAAAATCTTACTTTTACCCCCCCCCCCAAATTTTCACTGTGTCTTACAGTTTAAATCCACACCACTTAATTGGTAGGTATTTACTTATTCTTTCTTACTCTGTCTTTTTATTATGATAGTATGCAAGTTGCTAGAATAAACATTCTTTTCCTTTCTGCATCAAATAAACAGATGGCTGTTTCGATACTGTGAAACATGAGCATAATTAAATGAATTCAGAGACAATCATGCATATACTTTCATTTTCTAGCAAAAGATAACTTTATCTATGCTTACAAACATATTTGATTTCCAAATGATGTTGTTATCAACTTATTTTCATTTGTCAAATAGCTTAATCTAAACAAGACAACAGAATTTACTGTTGTGGGAATATCTCACTCTAGTTGAGAGCAAAGATCGGTGAAAACTCAAAATAGGTTTTTCCTGAAAACTTGGGGAAAATTCAGTTTCTCATGACTCCCATCGGCATCATGAAACAAAGTTTCACATTTACAAATTTCTTGTTACCAAACCTAGTTGAACATTGTCATCGTCATAGAAATTTTTAAGAAAATAGATTCTCAAATCCATATCAAATTAATATAAAATTTAATCCACCTATCAAAACAGAATCTCTTCCAATTAGGCCTAGGAATATGTGCTGTTTTAAAAGGATTTTAGGTAATTTGGATTGTCAGCCAAGTCTTGGAAAAATCAGTCTACATTAAACAGTTATGTTGCATAAACTACATAACATTTAGGAAAATTTGAAGCCCCTGTCAGGAAAGATTTTATAACATTCAACTTGAAAAGAATATCAACAGAGAATTTCTTTTTGTTATTAGTTTGAAAACAGTTAACCTTCATAAAACTCCATTCCAAACTTTAACTTGAGAAGTAGCACCAGGGCCTTATGGAAGACACAGTCTAACTTTTCTCAGTAGAATTGAATAGATAAACCAAAAAATAAAAATAAAAAAGAAGGAAGTCTTAATTTTCATAAAATTGACAAATCTGGATAACCATGAAATGAAAATATTTAAAATATTAACAATGGTTCCATTCATTAATTAGAGAAGGGCTGCTGATAATATATGCAGTATTCAAAATTAATGCATGTTGCTTTGCTCTTGAGTATTTCTCTTATGATTCTAGTCATGAAATATTATTTACATTACTACTATTTGAAGTACAGTTAGGTACAAAAACTATAGTAATCTAAAGCATGTTTACTACTTCTCTACTATTTTCCAATTATAGAGTTAGTTACTGTCAATACAGTGTGAATTACAAGTAATTCAAAAGGGTTCTGTCATATATAGAAATTGAAAAGGAGAAGCTTTTCTTTCTTTCTTTTTTTGTCATTGTTGTTGTTGTTTTATGATTGAGGGACTAACTTGCATGAATGTTTGTCTCAATCCTTTGCCTGTCATTCTTAGATGCTCTAGGTGACACCTACTGTTTCAGGTCAGGTTTCCTCAGAGACAGACTCAGACAACTGCAGAAATTTTACTGAAGAGAATTTTCAGGATCATCACTATGATGGAATGAGGGAACCATTGATTATTTATTTATTTTGGTTTATTTCAATTCAGCCTGGATCTATAGGTAGAACAAATATAATTGTGTCTGAAGTGAGAAGGTTGGAGGCAATATTTTTCTATTTTTGATTGTTTTTCAGGCATAGTATCATGCATTTTATTTTTATTATGTTTAAAAACTGCCTTCTTAGAAAATGCTGTTATAGAATTTTCTCTAAAAACTTAAGACTGAAAACTAAAATGAATGTAGATATAAATGAATTAATAACATAATTATATAGACATAATATATTTTACATGAAAGAGACCTTCATATTGTTTGAGATGTAAGCTATTTTTGCCCATACCTAAAGAAACTATTTTATTGATAAAGTACATTTAAATACCAGTTTTTCACACACAATATATATTCCTGTATCGAAATTTTATTAAAAATTATAAAAATTAAGAATTTATGAGTTTTTAAAAATTTTACTTAAATAAAATAACTGTTTTATAAAAATAAGAAAATAGTAAACATTCTGAGCAAAGCAAACAATGTAGAAAGAACAACACATTATTATCTGAGATAAGCAACCCTAGCCCAAACTGGTAATAAGTTTAATGTATTATGTATTAGATATTGAGAAATTATTAAAAATTAATAATGAGGAATTTGTATTCATATTTCTCTGAGTTAATGATCATCAGTAACATATAATCTGAGTTAATAATCACAAGTAACATATAATCAGGTGGTCTTAATTCAATATTTGATATTATTGACATTTAAATAGTTTTGAACCTACTGAATACAGCCTACTGGTAAGTTTTTAGCAAAACTTTTTGCTTGGGTCAGAGCTGAGATGCCATTTTAACTAAGTGGTGTTAGGCAACACTGCCCCCTAGAGTTTTGTGATTATTCCTCGTAGACAAGGTTCCTACAAATCAGAGAAAGGCTCCGAACATTTCACTCTTAATGCTTAGGAACATATTAAATGGACACACAACCACTTCACGTGATGTGTAAGGACTCTAAGAATCCTATTGAAAAAGAAATGAAACTTTATCAGCAATTAGAGTGCAATCTTGTACTGATATATTTGTAATTTCTAAGGGATGATGAAAGATAGACCAGATTGAGTGTCGGTAGTTTCTGCTTGTGGGAGACTGACCTTGGAAATCACTGTAACTTACCACTCCCTGAAATGATTGTACACCCTGTAAGGAAGACAGTTGTTCTGTATAGGAAAGCACTGCCTTACTATAAGAGCTTGTAACTCTGATGTTATAACCCTATCTGAAGGATCAGGTAATCAAAATGTGGAAGGTGATTTATCAGCAGATCAACGTAAAGAGTATCAGAGGTCAATGGTAGAAAAGGGTTGTTATCATTCAAGAAGGGACATGTGGGTAAAAAAGAAAAGGTAGAGAACCTTACATAATTGCAGATGATGGCTTTGGTTTTCTCTAAAATAATCTATACCCAAAATATAAAAGAGAAATAATGCTTAACTATGACTCACAGAAAAAGGGTGATATTTCAAGACTCTTCAACTGTTTAGTTTGGTTCATCCAGAAGAATATGAACTTTTTAACACCCAAAATAAAAGAGTTCAAAATGTTGAGATGTAGGATAATACAAAAAATAATAGAAAAATTCTGTAGCTACTAGTCAATGGAGAAAAAGAAAGAAGTTATCTATTTTTTTGGAAGTATTACCACAATTATTTATTATATTATCCACTGGAACCATGCTGAAAAGTGTAAAAGTTCAAGTTCTTATTCATTATTTTAACACATATTTCTTAACTGTCTCCTACCTTTGAGGTTTCAAAAGACAAGCAAGCAAGTTACTTGTCTGTATGTAATAAAAGAAGTAGTAAACAAAACAATTTAATATATTGAATTTGTCAACTATTGTTAGTGTTTGAAGTAAATGAGCATGGTAATGTAATGTTTTGCTATCCCTGAGAAGTCATATTTTGTTGTAAGTCTTTAATAATGTGAAATATAAAGAGTAAATCAGACAATGGCAGACACTAAAACAATGGCTCAAGAATGAAAAGCAAACATGAATTTGGTAGGAAATGACACACTCTGAGACTGAATATAAGAATTGGAATATAAGAAAGTGAGATTGGAATATAAGAAAGTGGGCCCCCTAGTCAACTTTGCTGAAGTTGCAACTCCATATTCTCAGTTTCTTACAACAATAAACATTTCTTGTAGACCTAATGTAAATTAGTTACAGACTATAGGTTGGTTGCAGGTCTGATACAAGCTAGAAGTCTTTGCTAGCCAATGTTATGACCTACATGTTCTGTCATTTTGGGACCCAAATTGAACAAACAGACACTAAATTGGATCTGTGGTTCTCATGACTAAAGTCAGAAGGAAAAAATGAATGTGGCCCATGAACTCACATTTGAAAACCTACTTTAACCCTGTGCTGGAATATGATGAACATCATATCTCACAATCTCAAGCTTAAACCAAGACACAAAACCAAACTCAACATTTGGGTAATAATTTCTTTTTTAGAAAATGAGTCGAAATAATAATTAACTGTATCACAGATGAAGAAAGTAGCATAATTATTTGAAAATCAAATACTTATTTGATTAGAATACTTAGAAAGTTTTGAAGCCATGAAAAGATTTTACACTTGAATGTAATGAAAATATTAAAGAAGAAAATAACATGACCTAATTGTTGTCATACAATAACTCAGACTGTAATGTAGAGAATTTATTATAGTTAGGCAACCAGAAGAGTGAAGAAATTTGTTCATTGCCACCATCTCCCCCACCCCACCAAAAAAAGCAGTAAGAACTAGGCTCGTGGAGTTAGATATAGATACATTCAAGAAATACATTTAAAGTCAAAACAAAAATATTTTTCTGAAGTAGATTTAATAGCATATTTTAAAGCAGACTATTTTAATTATATAGATATCAGATTCACTTCTACTTTAAATACTAGTAAATTCTAAGGAATTGAAGTCATCAAGATCACAATCTGGAGTTCATGTCACTGAAAACAAGAGGATTTATTACAATTTCGTATATTAAAACTTTAAACCCCCCTATTCTATTATCTAACCTCTGGTTGGTTGTAGAGCTGCAGGAGATTAAGGAGAATTTAGTATGTAGAGTTGCACTTAGCTTTTCTTTTACGGTACGACATCCAACTCAAAGTCACCAGGTGCAGCTGAAGTTGACAGTGAGATACATTAATGAAAACTTAGAAGTAAGTGACAGTCTATTTACTGAAAGCTAAAACCTCCAAATCCTTTCTAGTATTTTATTCCTCAATCATTGTATAGTCAAGTGTATGTATCCCATGTATGAGATTGGAAAAATTATTGATTCAGAAATCTGCACTTTTAAAAATTCTTAGTAGTTGGGAGTCAAAATACTGAAAGGTGGCAGTCATTTTTTCCACAAAAATTGAAATGCCTGGATCTTTTCACAATAACATTGTGGAAATAAAAGTCTACCAGTTGAAACAATTGTAATACAAGTACACAAGTTTTGACTGTTTGATTATGTCTTTTAGTAATTTAGAACAAATGCTATTTAGTGAAAGAAGCACTAAACAACCAAATAGACAGAATAACTTGGTCAGCTGACACTAGTCTGATTTTTTCATAGACCATTCCAGTGCTGGAACAATGAGCATATGAACAAAATAAGTCATGGTGGCAGGATTGGAAGCTACACATTGTTCTAACAATATGAACTCACTGACATAACTACTATTAGTTCTGATTGTCTATTATGCTAGCAACAACAGCAACAAAAAAAACAATATGGAGTCTGTGATATGAAAATGGTAACACAATATTGAAACATCAACACTCGATGACTAGTTGACTATGCTCCTTGCTTTCTGAAAGAGCCAGAACTTTGTTCTCGCAGAAGTAGACACGTAGATATCAGTTTGTCTTCCCTGCCCACAGGACCTCAGACTACATTACCATGTTGGGATTTGTGCTTGTTTAACTCACTAACATGGGGCACCACATAACCAAATCAGTGAATCCACTATACAGCAATCAGGTGTGAGGATGGCTCATAGCTCTGAGTCCTACTGACAGTATCACATTCACAGCACACAGAAGTTTCTAGACTCTTGAAATATTGGATTGACTTACTAAATGCATGGATAAGCACCAGTTCAGAAGCAATGCACGATGAGAATGTGCTTCTATTCTTTAGGCTGCAGTTTATGTATTGAATCAAAGATTGCTGCTAAGATTGCTGTTTGTGTCCACCCAAATTTATGTGTTGAAACCTAATCCCCAATGTAATAGTATTAAGATGTAGGGCTTTGGGGGAAGTGATTAGATCATGCTGATGAAGCCCTTCTTAATGGGATCAGTTCTCTTATGAACGAGACCCAGAGGAACTCATTGGCCCTTTCCCCCATGTGAGGCTGCCACAAGAAAGTGCCTTTTGTGATGTAAGACCCTCAAAAGACTTCCAATCTTCTGGCATCTTGACTGTGGACTTAGCCTCTAGAAGATTGAGGAATAAATTTCTGTTTTGTAGACAAACACATTGTTGTATAAGCTGCCACATTCATATTATTTTGCCATAGCAACCTAAATGCATGAAAACAATTGCTGTATATGCCGTGCCCCAAACAGGAAGAATACATGGTTCCAGGAACAAAGACGCAGAAGCAGGAATGTCCCACTTACAACGATTTTCAATAAATTATTAGTGAATTTTTTTTATTTTCCTTCTGCACCACTTTGGGGTCTACAGAGTTATAGATCCTGGTGCCAAGTCAGAAATTGTTAAGAATCCCATTGAATTATAAGCTATAGCTGATACCTGTTCACTTTGGCTTTGTTTCTGGGGACCTGAAAGAAAGAAGAGGTTTCTGTGTATTGAGGGGAGTAATGCCTTGATTATCAATGGACTGCAAGATTACTATTACGCTTTGAAGACAGGGAGGAATACCTATGAGGCCAAATCGGGAGGAATACTTGTGGGGTCCAAATAATCTACTGTGATTAATCATTGTACATGCTTGACTACTTTCCATTCTAAAGGGACATGCACAGCAAATCTAGCCAGAGAAGAGAATGGTTACCAGAGGCATAGGCCATTTGTGTATAACAGATTGAATCATACCACCAGGTAGGTCACCTAGATAAATAGAGAAGGAACAAGGTGATGATGAACAGCCATCATTGTTGAGATTGACTACAGTGACAGGAACTTATTTTGTCCCCATTAGCTGTACACGTCTAAGTTTGCCCTCAGGAAGAAAAAACTACAAGAAATCTTGGTGTAACGGTAGTAAGAAATATTAAAAAAACTATATATTAAAGTTTAATAGGGGGTGAAGAGTAACAGAGTTTCTGCCCAGAATTCCCTATAAGTGAAAACTTGCTGCCCATTTTAGAGATTGGATTCAGTAAAAAGCCTGTAGCTCACAGATACTCGGGACTCAAGTGCAGAAAGCCACCTTGCTTCATTTTAGCAACTTTCTAGGGAAACTTACATATAGTAAGACATGTGTAAAAAGCTTAGAGATTTTGACCCTGGATAGGATAACCGTAATGGGTGATACTGACTCTAGCATTCTATACAAGAATGGCCAAGGCTAAGTTGAGTATTGATCACAGTTTAACTTTTTCTGGTGGTCAATGATATGACTTCTTTCCTTTTACAAGTTGATATCTAACAAAAATTTTTTATTACCAACTTTTTTTCAGCATCTGTTTCCAGGAAGTTCCAGGTGATTTTGACTCTTGTACATTTCTGTGTAACTTAATTTCTGCATAAGATTGAGTTATTTTTTTAGTATCTGAGGCAGTTTATTTAAGCTTCATTATTACAATCATTAATAATAAAATGTGCTTTCTTTTTATTTTATTATAAATTGAAAAATTATAATTTTATATATTTGTGGAGTACAAAATAATGTGATTGATTAATGCAATGTAAAATAGTAACATCAAACCAGCTTATATATTCATTGCCTTAAATATTTGCCACTTTTTGTGGTGAGAACATTTGAAGTTTCCTCATTTAGCAATTTTGAAATATATATTACCCTATAAGCCCATGTTACCAAAATGCTTGACATAGAGGTAAATATTTAAAATTTTGATATGTAGAGTAATAATTTTGATATGTTTTTATCTAGCAATATATAACTAATAATTTTGATTGGCAAACATGGATACCTGAGTCATCATTGATAAGCTTGCTCTGTATAGTTAAATTTTTCACCTCATTGTTCCAAAGTGATTTTATGTGAGTTAGGAAAAAACTATTTCAAATCTATTGGGTTAAAAATGAGAAGTAGCAAGCTGCAGAGAAAAATTTTTCTTGCAGAAAGATAAACACCATCATTGGCCTTGCTATTATAAGGAAGAAAAAAATGGATTTCCAATGATGCACCTGGGACAGGTTATCTGAAAGAGATACACGGTATGGAATAGTCATACACATACACACACACACACACACACACCCCAGACAAAATTGCAAGAAGATATGTTATATTTTTTCTTGAATTGTGTTTCTTATAATATTTCATCTTCGTTTGCCTTTTGATATAAAAATTAACATTTAAAAAGCAGAGATTATGACTTGAGAACTTGAGAACCAGGGAAAGTCACAGAATAGAGTACTTGCTCTATTTAAGTACACACTTAGCGCCAGTTGTGTACTCATAAAAAATGTTTCTATGGCTATCATGTGTTCCAGCCAAATTCGGGCCTTATGGCATGGAATGTACTTTTTTTCTTACAGCATGTGGCTGGATAAATAAACTGGGATTCTGAAAACATGATTTGCTAGTCAAATATCTATTTTATATCTCATTCTGTCCTAAATTCTCTATGGAAATTTCACTGTACATGAGGGGGTACTTATTATAATAATATTCTTCCTTCTGTTTGTTATGAGAAGTAAATGCTATATTTCAAAAGACACATTACTATCCAAAAGATAAAACAGAACATTAGTTTTTGTATACTTTGTGAAAAAATACAGAAATAAGGCTGAACATATTTGCTTAGCTATGAAATTACACATTCTAGCCCAATAAAACATATTTAATACTTTCAATTGAAAATAAATTGAACACATTTGTTTTCCTAGTATTTTAAATTTTTCCAAACATATTCCACATAACTGGATAGATTTAAATTGTGATTCATTGTATTGTGGTCAAATTTGAATACATGTGTTATAATTATATATGTTGTCCTATAATTATATTATAATATGTACATTTACATTTTTTGTTAAAATAAAAATTACTTTGGTAATGTTTTCACATTAATTAGTTGCTTAGAAAATGTTTCAATCATCTTTGTTTTTACCTCTTTAAAATGAATTGAAAGTCAAAATTAAAATAATATTTATTGAAAAAGTATGTATATTTAGACAGAAATTCACCATTTTATTAATTTTAAAACATAATAAGAGATATGCTGAACAAAGGGAAAAACAATCAAACAGACTTTGAATGCACATAACTAATGCATACTTTCCAGTACCTAATCCCTTGTAGAAACTTTCTCAATACTTAAAGCTAATGAGGTGGCATGCAGATATTTCATCATTTAACCGACTTAGCCGATTTCCTACTTCAAACTATTTAGAATGGGACTAGAAGTTACAATATGTCTTACATTTATAATTTTTATTTCCCTTTGCAAATAAAGTTCTACCTGCAGGCTTTTTATTTACATTTTTAGACTAGAATAGACAGAACTATGACTGATACTCATTAACAATTTAAATTTCAATAGTTTCAAATTATTAAAAGCTACTGACAAAGTAATTTGTTTCATCAGTTCCTATAAAGAATCAGTTCTGTCTAAAGTATTTTTATATATACTTATTGAATTTCTTATTGTCAAGCCAATCTTCAAAATATTCGGATTGTACGGCATAGAAGTTGCATTTTGGATCTGTGGAAAAGTTTACATCTAAAAACTCATATAACAAGAATTTAAACAATGTAAATATAGTTAAATACAAGTACATAGTGCTTCCCCTTCACACTTTCTCCTTCCTTTCTAGAAATTAACCACTACTTTGACTCTTGTTGATGCATCTAGCTCATATTAAGTACTCAGTAAATATTTTTTGGAGAAAATAATGGAGTTACTGACACATAAAAATCCCAAGGAAATAAACCAAAAGAAAGCAAATCTGCACAAATGTATACAATTTAGAAACAAAATAATCTACAAAAGAAACTATTTAAAAAATCACTATCTGTTATACAAAAATAAGTTTAGAAAATATAATGAACAAAAGAGTTAATTTTCTTCAGCAGTACACAAGCTGAAATATCAGGGAATAAATTATGCAAGGATGTGCAGTGACTATAGTATATGAAGTACTTTTTCAGATGTCCTTGAAGTGGTAACACACATAATAGAAAGACAAACAATTGCAAATATAAATGGTTAGGAAGGCCCCAAATCATAAAATTGTCAGAGTATCTTAAGTTCTGTTTTAAATTTAATGTGACCATGGTCGATATATCACCATGCTAATTTTGCTCAACATTAGAGAATATAAATCTAAAATATACATGGTCAGTTATCAAGTATGGATATCCAGAGAAATTCTAACCAAGAAATTCAGCGAGAAGGATCATGCTCTTCCAAATATTAAAATTTATGAGAAAATATCAATAATTAAGCCATGTCACTCTAGCCCATAAATACACTATTAGTAACAGAATACATATGATGTCCAGAAATAAATCCAAAGGCATGAATGCACTTAAAATATGAAATTGGTAGCATCACAAATCAGTAGAATCAAATGGGCAATACATCACTTGTGGTCAACTTAGCAGCTGTCTGAAAGTAAGACAAGTTCAAAGAACACTTCACACGTACAGCAGGATTAATTCTATCAAGTAATGAATTATACAAAAGGGACAACAGATGTTAAGTATTTTTATTACTCATTCTGAGTTGTAGTATCCCTTAATCTTAACTCATGGCATCAACAAATATTACACTGAATAGAATGAAACAGGAAAGAAAAACTTATTGCAATAGGGGTCAAAAATATTGCAACAAGGGAGTGAGATTGAACTTAATTCTGCCAAAGCAAAAGGCAGAAGAATTTTAAGCACTGGCATGACCTAGTGGTGGCTCAATTCTGAAGAGTGTTAGACCATTATGTTTGCTAATTAGTGCTTACTGAAGTTAAGCTCCTCTTCCTACAGAGACTGGAAGACAGGGACACTTTTTTTTTTGGTGATTGAATTTCCATGAGATGACTTTAAGGTTTTACAAAAACAGTCTGGGAGAATATTTAGATTTAAAAGGGGCAGAGAAATAATGAACAAGTACACATTTTCTAAAGCAAATGTTTTAAGAAAAGGGAGATCTGTGAACTAGAGTCCAGAAGAAATATGTCAAAGGTTTAGTTGACCTTAGGGGACCATTTAGACCATCTAGGTCAATGGTCAATCACTTGGTCCTTGTGAATACATCTAATCAGTGATTTTCCCATCTCACGCTACTGCTGTGTAAGTGCTATACAAGAAAGCTTATTAACTGTGATTAACGAGATAAAATAGTGAATTTCAACTTCTCCTAGAGCAGTGGTACCAGGATTTCTTCTACTATACCTAGAATTTCTAATTCATGGTGTATAGGATAATAATCTGCCACTCTTGTTAAGCCCCCTAGCAAATGTCTGTTACTGTATTGAGAAATGTAAGTCATTCTTGCAGGAAATTTTGGAGTTGGCTTATTTTTTCTCTTTCTCTCAACATACTTATGTAGTTAGTTCTACCCATACTGTGCAATCCTTTACAATTTAAAAGAATCTTTTTATCTAATGGTTTTACATTTCACAGACTAAATTCAACGTATTTAACTGAATCACTTAAAAAAATTATGACAAACACTGCATACTGTACTTTTTTTGTATGTCATTTCTATTGCTTGGCATAATCTTTCATATATTTTCTGCCTTTGAAACTCTACTATGATTCAAAACACATTTTTTCTTTTTCTTTTTTTTTTTTTTTGAGTTGGAGTCTCACTCTGTACTCCAGACTAGAGTGCAGTGGCCGCTCCCAGCCATCGCAGCCTCGACTTGCTGGGCTCCGGCAATCCTTCTGACTCAGCCTTCCAAGTAACTGGAACTACAGGTGCGCACTACCACACCCAGCTAATTTTTGATTTATTGTAGAGAAGAGGTCTCTCCAAGTTGCCCAGGTGGGTCTCGAACCCGCGGGCTCAGGCAATTCACTCACCTCATCCTCCCAAGGCACGGGATTACAGGCTGAGCCACTGAGCCTGGCTACAATTTTTTCTATTCCCCTTTCATCACTCTAAGCATTAAGAATATATTCATTAATATTTCTCTCTCTTTATTTTTGAGGTATTAGCATCACCTATATGTATAATTATAGATATATATACAAATATAATCTTTATATATGTACATATATAATCTTTATCTTTCAAATATATTGCCTGGTTTAAAGTAATCCTGCTGTATGGTTAAATGAATGCACAAGTGCATTGTGAATAATGTACAATCTAATACATCTCTAGTTGTTTTCATTATTTTAAATATTGCAAACAAAAACTGAAATCTGTACACATTTAGTGATCCAAGATTGCTTCTCCATTGCTTCTTGATGCTTGAATGGATTTGAACGTGTAGATGGAGGAAAAGAAAACAACACAGAAAGACAAATATTCCATACATTTCTTAATATGTGGAAATATAAGTGGTGATGAGTAGAGAGCAGAATAAAAGTTGCCAGAGTTTAAGAAGGGTAGGGGCTTTTATGTAGGGAAGGCAGTGGTGACAAGGATAGGTCGTTTAATGGGTACAAGCATACAGTTAAATGGAAGGAATAAGATGTAAGTAATGTTCAATAGTAGAAGAGGGTGGCTATAGTTATCAACAATGTGTCATATAATTAAAACAATTACAACTGAGGACTTGAAATGTTCTTAACCCATAGAAATGGTAAATGCTTCAAGTGATAAATACCCTAAATATCACGACTTGTTAATTATACATTTTATGCTTGTATATCATATGTACCTCATGTACAAATGTGAATATGTACAAATATTATGTATAAACACAAATTTTTAAAAAGTTAAACGTTTACTAGAAATGATTTTTATGTTATAATGTAGTTTTTGTAATTATTTACACTTATTAGGAAAATTGGTTTTAATTATTTTTTAAAATGTGATTATATTGTTATTGTGTATATACACTGATAATTTGCTTATGTAATAGATCAAGTTTTTACAAGTAAATGAATTACTAAAATTTTCTCATAAAATAAAGCTATTAAATCAAATTAAATGTCAATAACATATTTTAAATATACAATTTAATTTAGGTGTTTATTTGGTCATTATTAATCCTACACTGAATAATAAGAGTAAGCTATCTAAAAAAAACACTAAATATGTTTAAAAATTTGGGAACTGGACTAAATAATGTGAATATATATGCATTATAAATGGAGAGATAAAAGAAAATGTTAGATTTTTGCAAAATAGAAGCTATAGACACGAATGATATTCTTTATCAGCTGAATTTTGGTGCCATTCATATAAAAAAGTCTTTGATTTAAGTTTACAATATGTTATTAAAAAAATACTGGGCCATTGTGATACCATTTTCTTGAGTCTATAAGACAAAAACTAATATTTATGTAATAAAATAGTAAACAACATATAAAATATTTCATCAGAATATGTTTTCAACAGTATTTAAGTATAAATCGTTTGCTATCATTTGTATGATTTTATTTCAAGATGAACAAATGCTATCTAGACTTGGAAAAATTATTGTGGATTAAACAAAAAAACTGAAAAAAATTAGAACAATGTTGAATGTAGGTGACTCTCGTGAGCAAATTTGATTAGCATTGGAGGAAAATTACATACCAACTTTGTTGATGCAAGCATAATTTTATAAAGATAAACTGTATTTATAATTTTCCTCATGGACATTTTTATTGATTTGTTTTTGAAGGGTGAAACTTTATTACTTTTGTAACACTATATATTGAGATTTTTTTTTTTTTTTTTTGAGTTGGAGTCTCACTCTGTCACCCAGACTGGAGTGCAGTGGCCTCTCCCGGCCACCGCAGCCTCGACCTGCTGGGCTCTGGCGATCTTTCCACCTCAGCCTTCCGAGTAGCTGGAACTATAGGCGTGTACTACTACGCCCGGCTAATTTTTTGATTTATTGTAGAGATGAGGTCTCGCCTGCCCAGACAGGTCTCGATCCCGCAGGCTCAGGCAATCCACTCACCTCAACCTCCCAAAGGCATGGGATTACAGGCTGAGCCACCGAGCCCGGCTTACATTGAGATATTTATAATTTTTATTATGTGGTTAATGAGTTTCTATTGCATACATTGAATCTACATGTGTATAACTGCTCATAATATTTTCACATTTTATTAATACCCTTATATTATGGCATCTTTGACTTATGGACTTGTAACCCAACATCCTTTTAAATATGAAAAGATAAAAAAGAAAAAGAAAAAAGTTAAATGAAAAGAAAATATCATTGAAAGCTATAGTTTTCTAAGTCAGATATATATTTTCTACACATATCATTGCATAATTATACATTTTCTACATGTATCTCTGTGTATGTTTACTTGCTCCCTTGCACCCTCTCTCTATATATGATATTTTGAGATTAATGATATGTAAAATATTATATTCAATTTTTCAATTTTAATTCATAATTTTAAGAAAATTTTATACTGTTTATTTTTAAAGAAATTTAACTTCTCAGTCTGGTGACTATTAAATCTTATTCTTCTGTGTGACAAGTTAAATTTTTAGGGTTTTTTTTTCACTGTTATATGTTTATAGACTTAGCTTCATGTCTGAATAGTGCTCTCTTTACCCATACTTCATTTAATTTCTTTTTTTTCTTTTTCTTTTTTTTTTTTTTTTTGAGTCATGGACTCACTCTGCTGCACAGGCCAGAGTGCATTGGCACAATTATGGCTCCCTGCAGCCTTGAACTCCTGGGCTCAGGTGCTACTCCTGTGTCAGACATCCAAGTGGCTAGGACTGTAGGCATGTGCCACCATGTCCAGCTAATTTTTAAATTAATATTACTACTAATAATTTGACTTTACATTATTATTATTATTATTATTATTTATTATTAAAGAGATAAGGAACTCCTGGGTTCAAGTGATCTCTCTTTTTGGCTTCCCAAAGTGGTAGGATTACAGGCATGAGCTATTGTACCTGACTCGTTTCAACTTTTTAAAGTAACTGTAACCTAATAGATTTTTAAAAAAAATTTTGAAAAAGTAAGATGATAAATTAACAGTTGCTTCCAAAATATCCCTTTAGTAAGATTACTTTGGAAAGAGAATGTATATTGCCATCGTTTGCATCTTCACATTTACTAGATAATTGTTTTCTAATACTTGAATAATTTTATAATAGCTGACATTTATGAAACTATCTACATTTCTGAGGCTATCTATATATTTTACAACATGCTAACAATTCTACATACATGCTTTATATCTCCTCAGAAATTATATGAGAAAAGACCTGCATATCAGGATCTCCATATTGCAACTGCAGAAACTGATTTTCATGATATTAAGCAATTTGCCTAAGGCGTATGCATTAATATAAGTGACAGAACAAATATTTGAAATCAGATTTTTCTGCTTCAATTTCCAAGTTAGTATATACTGTGCTGCTTTTTTCATGTACTACTTACTCCTTTTTTTGAAATTTTCTCAACTGATAGTCTTTTAAGCCACTTAAAAATGAAATTACAAATAAGTATGATACAATTGACTGAAAATATTCTTTTCTATTCTCCATAATTGTTGTTTACTAAGTAAAACGTGTTATAGCCTATCATTTAGACATATTTTCAAGTTCATAAATACACTAAAATAGCTAATATAATACTTTGAATTACCTTAGTGCTCTGTTAACTTGTGATTCAGTTTGTTACTTTTTCAATTTTGAAAAGTAAACACATTTCCAAAGTAAAGCTTTAAAGATCATTTTCTTCACTGAATTATTACTTTATCCTGTCTTAGACATTATGAAAAGCTCTAAATTTCAAACAGAAAATTACAGATATTATCTTCTATTGTCTGATGAACTTCTATAAATTCTCATATTAACTACAATTACCACAATGTTGAACACTTACGTGTTAAAATTATTGATTTATAACAGGAATGTCAGAATCTAATGTGCAAATGAAAGAAATATAAGTTACTCATACAAAGTCTATACAGAGTACACTGTGTGTTATGACCTAGATTATAAACCATCCATCTGGTGTGAAATCATGTCTCCTGTAAAAATAAGAATATATAAGCACATTTCAACATTTGTGTATATTTGTACACATAATTAGCTAAGTACTAGAAAGTTTTTCAAACTTCAACTAGAGCAATCAGCAATACATTATTTTCTATTACAATTGCTGACTGCAGAATGCAGGGGACTAAAAAGAGGAAAAACTGAGAAGTTAATAAAATTAAAAGGAGTCTCTTGGGGAGAAAAGTAAGGAATGATAACTTTATTTCTAGAGAACTGAGGTATTGTTTCCCCATTGGGGATTGGCCATGGATCAATGTTACTTAACATTGTAAGAAGATGATGTTGGGGAAATAATTACATGTAACAGAGTTGAAGAGACCAGTGGAAGCCACAGACCCTCATTATTCCACAGGACTGGGTGACAAACAATTTATGTGCATTATGTACAAGATTCTAGAAAAGAGAGCCTACCTCAGCTGACAGGATGTACTCACTACCAGGAACATTTCAAAAGAGATAATGAACCTTGTGCCCCTACCACATTCCAGATACAGGGGAACACCCTCCAAAAAGGAATGGTCATTTGGATGGCAGGCTTCTTGCAGTACACTCGAATTTTTTTTCTCTGGGTCAAATGGCCAACCAAAGTTTTTTTATCTGGAATTTGAGAAGATTGTTTCATGACTTGTGGAAGAAACATCCTGAGTTTTGAAGAATAGGTGACTGGTTCTTCTGCCTTGACAACACACCTGCCCACACTGCACTGAGTGTTCAGTGGTTTTTGACCAAAAATGGATGACCCCATGCCTCACCCCACCTATCTGTCCAATCACACTCCAAGCAACTATTTTGTTTGTTTGTTAGTTTCTAAGGAGGAAAAAAGTGTCCTCAAAGTGAAGCATTTTGCCAATGTGGAAGAGGTGAAACTAATCAACAAACAAAAAACTGGCAGAAGAGCTAAAAGACATCAAAACCAATGAGTTCAACAACAGTTTTGAACAGTGGAAAAAGCATCCTGGTGTATTGCATAAAAAAGAAAGTATTTTGAAGGTGACCAAGTTTAAATAAATAAAAAATTAATTTCACAATTTTTAATAAATACATTCAATTTTGGGGGGCCCTCCCCTTTATATATGTCAGAGGTTAGCACAAAAGGGATAGGGAACTTAATTTCTGCAAGTAACGAAGACTGAACAGTGGGGGCCCTAGAAACAGCTTTGCCTAAAATGTTGACGTCAACCAAATATCTTTGCCGCTCTGCAAACTGGCTCAGCTTCTGCTAAGCCACTAAAAGGTGGGAAAGGAATGAACTTCCAGGTCCTCCATATTGGAGTCTCGTCAAATAGATTATCCTCTGTGGAAAATGTGCACTCTGCCTTAATGCCTTCTATGGGAATTTAAAATGGAAACATACAATTTATACTCTTCTTTGTCACAGGGTTTAACTTTAAGGATTTGTTTTGTATTTATTTTTGTTTCATTTCATTTTGTCTTTTTAAGATTTTGTTTCCTGTTTTGATCCTTTGAAAAAGCATTATGGATGTATAATAGTTGTGCATATTTATGGGGTACATGTGACATTTTGATTCATTCATACAATGTGTAATAATACAATCAGGGTAATTGGGGTACAAGTCACCTTAAGCATTTATTATTTCTTTGTGTTAGGAACATTCCACTTCCACTCCATTAGTTATTTTGAAATGTACAATAAATGTATTGTTAACTGTCACCCTATTTTTATCCCAGGCACTAGAATCTTTATTTTTATTTCAACCTTATATTCTCATTATAACATACAAAGGTTATTTGTCCTGTGCATCCTTCAATTTTTGACTTATCTCTTTTCTTCTGACTTCTGATTAAAACTAACTAATGCCTGCCTTTTTTTTTTTTCCAGGTTGAATGGCCTGGCTGAATTATCCAGGCTGAATGGCTACCCCAGCACCAACCTGCTGGGCTCTGGCTATCCTTCCACCTCAGCCTTCCAAGTAGCCGAAACTACAGGCACACATTACCATGTCTGGCTAACTTTTGATTTATTGTAGAAAGGAGGTCTTGCCAAGTTGTCCAGGGTGGTCTCGAACCCATGGGCTCAAGTAATCCACTTGCCTTGGCCTCTCAAAGTGCTGGAATTACAGGCTGAGCCACTGAGCCCGGCCTGCTTCTTATTTTTAATATCTTGCTATATTCACCCATTACTAGGCAAAACATACTTTTTTCCCCAAGCTTAATGTTACAGACTCAACTCAGTAGGCCTTTTGGTTATATTAAAACATTATTGGCAATAACGTAGGAAATGTTTTAACACTGCCTAACATGACTCTAAATATTTTGTTTATTTTATCTACTATAGTCTACATAAAATTAAGCAAAGTAAAAGTATCTGAGGGTTTTGCTTGTTTGCTAGTTTGTCAATGTTTCTGTTATAATGACAACCCACGGCAGACTTCTAGAACATGGTAGATGGGTCCATGAAACATAAGACTCTAGTAACTGTAATGAGAGGTATACATGAATTCAATCACCTTTTATGGGCTGATTCAGCTGCCACTCCACTGCTGAGAAGCATATTTTCCAGCAATAAAAAGCAATGCTAAGGACAAGCCAGTTACCTGAAGGTGGGATGATGATATTGGATTCCTTTCTTTTTTGAGTTGGAGTCTCACTCTGTCACCCAGACTGGAGTGCAGTGGCAGCTCCCGGCCACCGTAGCCTCGACCTGCTGGGCTCCGGCAGTCCTTCTGCCTCAGCCTTCCGAGTAGCTGGAACTACAGGCGTGCGCTACCACGCCCAGCTAATTTTTTTGATTTATTGTAGAGAAGAGGTCTCATCAAGTTGCCCATGTGGGTCTCGAACCCGCGGGCTCAGGCAATCCACTCACCTCAGCCTCCCAAAGTGCTGGGATTACAGGCTGAGCCACTAAGCCCGGCTGATATTGGATTCCTTCTTGATCTAGACAAAGTCTGTGCTTTCTTTGCTTTGGAATAAACCCTTGTATTAGACATGGACTCCCTCCATTGCCCATGGTACTTTAGCCAGTATCATTATCGATGGAATATATGGATGACACACTCATCATTAGTTATATGAAGACATGCTTCTGACCATGGGGCCTTTATAAAGCAAAAGAATAATGGGGAAATTATACTACACCTATGGCATTCATAGTCTTACTCATATAGTAAATTCAACTGTACACATAGAACTGTGAAATGGTCTATGAATGACACAGTGATACCACTGGGTTAGAGAATCTAACCTTTAAGGCTTATTATTAGATGCAGTATGGCCTTTGAATCAGAGACCAATATAGTTAGTATTTTTTAGATTAAGAAAAAAGAAGTAGCCTTGAGTTAAGGGGGACAGGAAAATTTTCTCATTACATGTTACATGACATACACAAATGTATTTATTTTCATTGAATCCTTAAGCTCAACTGACTTAGAGGAATTTATTCTTAAGGAAAAATAATTTTATTAGACTATAATATCGATCCATGTTGTAGATAGAACTGGATGTTAAGAATTACATCTGGTCCATTCCAGTTCCTCATGCCACTTGACTAACAGACAATGAAGAAAATTTTTCTTGACTGGCTATGCATATATAGGACATATAGATTTCTTATATTATGGCATTACTGCTGCACAATGAGGTAAGAGTATTATCACTGAGAATCTAGGTGATTCTCTCCAATATCTTTCAGTATTTCACCGCAGCCTCGACCTGCTGGGCTCCAGCGATCCTTCCGCCTCAGCCTTCCAAGTAGCCGGAATTACAGGCGCGGGCTACCATGCCTGGCTGATTTTTTGATGCATTGTAGAGATGAGGTATCACTGCCCAGGTGGGTCTCGAACCCGTGGGCTTAGGCAATCCACTCACCTCAGCCTCCCAAAGGCGCAGGATTACAGGCTGAGCCACCGAGCCCGGCTTAGACCATATATTTTAACATTATTTATTTTTTCTTTAACTATTCACAAGCATAACTCAATAAAGTGTGTATGTTTTACACTATTCATCATGCAGGAATGTATAAAACATTCATTATATGTCAAACAAACATCTCAGCTTCAGGAAAAAAAAATAAGTTTGAGTGGCTTATATTAAATGGAAGATTTCTACTAAAATATAAGGGAGAAAAATTTAGAATGTTAAGTCCAATAAGAACGTATATGATATGTAACAAACCTGGTCTTTCTTAGTGCAATTAAGTATTGTCCCAAATAAATGTCAACTGAGTTGGGATTAAGAGAAGGAGTCTCTAGCCAGGCTCGGTGCCTCAGCCTGTAATCCTGCGCCTTTGGGAGGCTGAGGTGAGTGAATCGACTGAGCCCGCGGGTTCGAGACCCACCTGGCAACTTGGTGAGACCTCATCTCTACAATAAATCAAAAAATCAGCCTGGCGTGGTCGCACTGCCTGTAGTTCCAGCTACTCGGAAGGCTGAGGTGGAAGAATCGCCGGAGCCCAGCAGGTCAAGGCTACGGTGGACGGGAACTGCCACTGCACTCCAGTCTGGGTGACAGAGTGAGACTCCAACTCAAAAAAAAAAAAAAAAAAAAAAGAGAAGGAGTCTGTTTATTCAAGAGACTAGGAAGACGAGAAACTATTAGAAGAAACAGATACATCATCCCCATAGCTGGGTCAATGTGGGAAATAACTTACAGGAAAAAAAGTTACTTTTTGTAAAGAAGGAAGCAAGGAAATGGTAAAACTTTTTTTTGACTTGTAATTTTTTAATTTTTAAGGTACAATTAAGGATTAGGTATACCAATGCTCATTATGCAGGTGTCCTTATTGATGAGGTGAGCCTCCCTCTTTCTACAGGCAGATTCCCCCTACTGCCAATCCCACTTCCACACTCCCCTCCCGGCAGTTTCCCGTCACTGTCAATCCTTTGCTTATAGTATTATGATAATTGTTCAAGGTCTGCTTATGACTGAGAACATGTGATACTCCTTTCTTTGTTTCTGTGAATGATCACTCAGTATTATAGACTCTAAGTCCATCAAGTTTGCCATGAGGTTCATAATTTTGTTCTTCTTTATGACTGCGTAATATTCCATCGTGTATATATACCACATTTTTAAAATCCAGTCCTCTTTTGATGGGCAGCATGGGTGGTTCCATGTTCTTACTACTCTGAACCATGCTGCAATAAATATACATATCTTTTTTATAGAGTGATTTGAGTTCTTCCGAGTATATTCCCAGTAGTGGGATTGCAGGGTCATATGAAAAGTTGATTTTTAGATCTTTCAGGAATCACCACACTGTTATCCACAGAGGCTGTACTAGTTAACACTCCCACCAACAGTGAAGAAGTGTTCCCTTTTCACTACATCCTCTCCAGCAACTGTTGTTTTTTTAGTTATTGATGACAGTCATCCTGACTGGAGTTAGGTGGTATCTCAGTGTAGTTTTAATTTGCATTTCTTTGATGACTAGTGAGGCTGAGCATTTTTTCATGTATCTGTTGGCTGCTCCTATGTCTTCTTTTGAGAACTTTCTATTCATATCTTTTGCCTACTTTTTAATGGAGTTGTTTGTTTTTTTCTTTCAGCCCATCTGAGTTTCTTGTAGATCCTAGATGTTACACCTTTGTCAGACATACAGTTGGCAACTATATTTTCCAGTCTGTGGATTGTCTCCCTGCTCTCTTGATGGTTTCTTTGGCTTTGCAGAAGCTTGTCAGTTTGATGAGGTCCCACTTGTCTCTCTTATCTCTTATGGCATGGGAATTTGGGGTTTTGATCAGGAATTGCTTGCCAGTTCTACTTTCCATAAGGGTGTCTCCTGCATTTTCTAAGTTTCTTATTGTTTGGGATTTTACATTTAGGTCTCTGATCCATTTAGAGATGATTTTTGTGTATGGTGATAGGTAGGGATCTTGTTTTAATCTTCTGCATGTGGTCAGCCAGTTTTCTCAGCACCATTTACTGATTAGGTTCTCTCTCCCCAGTCAGTGGTGGAGGCTTTGTCAAAGGTGAGTTGGTTGAGAAATCGAGGTTTTGCTTCTGGAATCTTTATCCTGTTCCATTGGTCTATATGACTGTTCTTGTGCCAATACCAGGCTGTTTTGATTATTGTAACTTTATGATAGAATTTAAAGTCTTGGAGTGTGATACCTTCTGGTTTTTGTTTGTTTGTTTCTGAGGATTGTTTTGGTGATTTGTGGCCATTTATGTTTCCATATGAATTCCTGTGTTATCATTTTCAGGTCTGAGAAGAATGTTACTGGTAATTTAATGGGTATTGTATTAAATCTGTATATTGCCTTAGGTAGGATGCACATCTTAACAATGTTGATTCTTCCAATCTATGAGCATGGAATATAGTTTTGGAAGTTCTACCTAGAGCAGTCAGATAAGAGGCAATCAAGTATATCCAAAAAGGAAAAGAGGAAGTCAAGTTATCCCTCTTTGCAGATGACATGATTCTATACCTCAAAAACCCAAAAGAATTTGTCAAAAACTTCCTTTCACTGATAAGGAAAGAGACATTTCAAAGAGACATTTTCAAAGAGACATTTTTGCAGTCAACATGGAATGAGTGTGAATGAGAAATAAAAGCTAACACCTTATTTTCTTTCTTATTTCCTTTCACTGACTTTGGAAAAGTCAGGATATAAAATCAATGTGCAAAAGACAGTTGCATTCCCATACACCAAAAATAAACAAACAAAAATCCAAATAAAAAGTACAATCCCATTTAGAATAGCCAGGAAAAAAAAAATTCAAATACCTTGATATCTTCCAAACCAGAGACATGAAGGACCTTTACAATGAAAACTACAAAACACTGCTCAAAGAAATCAAAGATGACACAAACAAATGGACAAATATTCCATGCTCATGAATTGGAATAAACACTTTAATTAAGGATGGAATTGGATCAGATTTGTACTTAAGATTTATTCAGGATACCAGAAATATTCATCAGGAGGGGAAAACAATTTATATTAGAACAATTAATAACAGAAGTCAGTTATCACTATGTAATGTACAAAAAAATTTATAATGACCTCCACAGATGATGACAATGATTTGGATTAAGTCATAGGCAATGGACATGAAAAGAGACATTTTAACATTTTCAAAGAGACATTTTTGCAGTCAACATGGAATGAGTGTGAATGAGAAATAAAAGCTAACACCTTATTTTCTTTCTTGGTTAGCAAGAATGATGGTAGTGGCTAGTTCAAAGAAATGTTAGAGAAAGAGCAGTTGTAAAGAGAACAATGGTAAATTTGCTTTATACATATTGAGGTTTAGATGCATTTGAGACGTCCATATATATGTATTAAGTAGCATTTGGAATATTTGGTTTTACATTTTGAAAGAGATTTGAAAGCAAATATATCTATACAAATTCATTACAAATAAGTTATTCAAGTCATGAAAGATATGCAAGTACCTTCAAAGGGCAAATATTTTTTGAAAAGAGTAGGCACACGATAAAATTCTCAGACATTAATATCTCAGGAAGAATCAATGAAAAACAAAACACAAAAAGAAAAGATATAGAAGGTGAATATGAAGATAATGTAAACATTTAAAAAACAAAACAGAGAAAATGTCATTAAGGAATTCAGGAGGAAAATATTTTAAAGAGAAGAGAGGGGTCAAAAATGTTACATGGTACAGAGATGTCAAGGCAAATTAGAAATTAAAGTTAGCCATTTGGTGTAACATTCTTTAGTAGAGTGATGAGAGAAGAAACTCTTTCAACAGATAGAATATAAAACTTAAATTGAAGATAATTATTTTGGGCAATTCTTTCAAGAAAGACAAAGTAAAGGTAGAACAAAAACAGAAGAAAAACAGGCATTTAAGAAAAATTTACTTTTTTCTGTGAGAATCAATCTTACAAATGAAGGTTCAAAAGAATAAAAATCAATAAAGAAGGAGGGAGAAGTAAAAGACATGGAGATATGGATAAAGAAAGATACAAACAGAAGTTTGAAGAGATAGATTTCTGAGAGATATGTTCTATTTAATTATATACTCCAAATATTGCAAACATTTCTGGCCACACATTCACAATTGTTAGTAATTACAAACATTACTTATGATTGTCATTAACAATGGTATATATTACATGTGATCTATTTGCTACTATTTTGAAAAATTTAACTATTTTCATAACACCCAAAAGCTATGATTGTTTTGTAAAATTATGCACAAGTGTAGGCCCCAAATTTAACTGAAATCACCATGATATATACATATATAATTTTAAAAATTATTTAGTTAATTTAGTTTTTTTTTTTTAAGAACAGGGCCTTATTATATTGCTCAGGATGGCCTTGAGCTTCTTGGTTCAAGTGATCCTCTCACCTCAGTCTCTTGAGTAGGTGAAATTATAGGTGTGTGTCACCAAGTCCAGCTATATTGTTTTAATACTCAGATTTTAAAAAAACAATTCAAAGAATAAATTCCCAAATTTTAAAGTTTAGAAATATTTATAGATACAAATATTTTTGTAAAAAAAAATGTAATAGTATTGACATTGACAAACTTCTGTTAGCATGTGTGTAGCAAAAAATGTTGACTTATTTAAGAAAAAAAAAATATTGCTGAAAATTTGGAGAAGGAAATACTTTCACCCTGTAGGTGGGAAGGCAACTTAGTGCAGCCATTAAGAAAAACCGTTTTGAATTCCTCTCAGTATATTCCTAGTAGGGGGTTTGTGAGGTCATATGGAAAGTTGATTTTTAGACCTTTTAGGAACCACCAAACTGCTTTCCACAGAAGTCATACTAGTTTACACTCCCACCAACAGTGTAAAAGTGTTCCCTTTTCTCCACATCTTCTCCAGCATCTGTTTTTTTAGTTATTGGTGAGGACCATCCTGACTGAAGTTAGGTGGCATCTCAGCGTGGTTTTAATTTGCATTTCTTTGATGACTAGTGAGGCAGTATTTTTTTCATATATCTGATAGCTGCTTGTATATCTTCTTTTGAGAAATATCTACTCATATCTTTCGCCCACTTTGAAATGGGACTGTTTGTTTTTTTCTTTTCAGCACATTTGAATTCCTTATAGATCCTAGATGTTAGGCCTTTGTCAGATATACAGTTGGCAAATAGTTTTTCCCAGTGGGTGGGATGTCTCCTCACCTGCTGCACACACATGTTTATTGCAGCATTATGCACAATAGCAAAAACATGGCACCAACTGTGCTGCCCATTGAAAGAGGACCGGATAAAAAAAAAAAGAAAACATGGTACATATACACGATGAAATATTACACAACTATAAAGAAGGACAAAATTATGAACTTTGCAGCAGCTTGGATGGACTTAGAGTCTATAATACTGAGTGATCTACCACAGAAACAAAGAACTGAGTACACATGTTCTCACTCATAAGCAGACCTTGAACAATTATCATAATACTATAAGAAAGGGATTGGTAATAGTGGGAAGCTACTAGGGGAGGAGGCACACCTCATCAACAAGGGTACCTGTATAATGAACATTTGTATACCTAACCTTGAATTGTACCCCACATCTTTAAAATTAAAAATTAAAAAAAATTATAATTGCAAAAAAAAAAAGAAAAGAAAAGAAAGGAAAAAGAAAAACTGTTTGTAGTTTCTCAAAATAACTACAAATAGAACTACCAAATGATTCGGTCATCCGAAAAACCAGGAATGTATCCAAAGAACATAAAATCAGTACGTTGCAGAGATATCTGCACTCTCATGTTACTGCATCTTTATTCACAATAGTCAATATATGGAACCTACTTATATATTCAAAATTGTTTTAGTAGATAAAATGTGAAATATATACAAAACAGAATACAAATCAGCCTTAAAATAATAAAATAATGTCATTTGCAACAACATGGATGAATCTGGAGGACATTATGTTGAATGAAATAAGCCAGACACAGAAAAACAAATACTGTACGATCTTATTAATCAATGGAATCTTAAAAAGTTGATCTTGTAGAAGTAGAGAATAGGATGGCAGTTACCAGGCGTTAGGATGGTTGAAAGCAAGGTTGGAAAGATGTTGGTCAAATATTTTAAATAATTAATTAGACAGGAAGAATTAGTTCAAGAGATCTATTGTACAACATAATGACTATATATATTGTTAACAATAATGACTATATATATAGTTAATAATATGTTATATTGTTGAAAAATAGTGAGAGTTAATGTAAACTGTTTTCACCACAAAAGTAATAGCTTTGTGAGGTAATATATATATTAATTAAATAGATTCAGTCATTCCACCATGTATATATACTTCAAAATATCATGTTGTACTTGGCAAATACACTTATTTATCAATTTTTTAAAAAATAAAAATAAGAAATAAATTATAGTAGACTATTTATTAACTGTTTTCCTTCAGACAGCATTCTTAGCTTCCTGAAGGGTAGAAAAACTTTGGGTTGTTAGACTTCCAGAGAAATTCCAAAATGTCTTTCTTAAGCTAACTTGACATTTTAAATGTCTAAATGATACTTTCATTAAAACAACTTGACAAAAAAACTTGTCTGTAAATGTTAACATCAACAATTGTGAAGACACAGCAATGAAAACAAGTGTTATCACATATTTATTTCTCAATTACATGCATTAAATATAAAATATTACTTTCTTGCAATAAAATTCTAAATGTGTAATCTTTTTAGTCTTGGTTTTATATTTTTTATGTAAATGTTCCATTTTGCAACTATTATTAAAAAATCATTTAATTATTCTCTATGATTATAGACATGAAAAATTCAAAGTTAATAAGTTACCTCCTATGTCATTCAGATTTTCCTAGCAATCCAGAAAGTACCTCTTTCATCTTGAGTGTTATAAATCCCCGGAGCATTATCTAAGGTATGATATTAGTTGGATGTTTTAGAAAGAAAATGCCTTCTAAAATGATAATACAAAAACTTGGACTTCATATTTACAAATACACACACACACACACACACACACACACACGTTTTCCAAATGTTTGGTGTTTCAAGGAATGCAATATATTTAGTAGGAGAGCATTCATTTTAGATTTAAAGAGATCTTAATTCAAATGCATACTCTACAACTGTGGGAAAGCTAATGATTATTTTTGAGATTTTAAAAAAATTCTTTAAAAAGGCATATATATTCATGGTAGAATGTTGTAGTAAGTATTCCATAAAAAATAGTTAAAGGTGTCTTGGCTAATACAGGCTATTGTTAAAAGCATTTGCTGCTGTCACAATGCTAATAATAATAAAAAAGTGTCATTTTAATCTATTTGTTTCTACAATTAAATTTTAATGACAAAATGTTGTTCATCAAGTCTAGTTTGCTTCCTGTCATGATTTATTCATTATGGTGCAGATAATTTCCAAAGAAGCCTTTATAAAACTGCAGAAAATACATTGAGAGATCTTCATGGATGGAGTTCACATTGAAATATCAAATTATTTTCTTGCTATTCACACTTCTATTCTGAATTGCTTCTTACCACTACTCTGAACTGTTTTTCATCAAGCTAGCAATGTGTTCTCATCATATATTTCAAATGGACATTTCAAAATCTTTAACTCCTTGACTTCTTAGCAGTATAAAATAGAGCTAACCAAAATTATGAAGTTCACAGCAACATGGATGAATGTATTGTTTATTATACTGAGTGATCTATCACAGAAGCAGAGAACTGAGAATCACATGTTCTCACTCACGAGTGTACCTTGAATAATCATTGTATTACTCCAAGAAAAGGGTTGGCAGTAGTGGGAAATTGCTAGGTGGGGTTGGGGGGTGGCAGGATTGGCAGTAATGGATTTTGCTGGGGTGGGGAGGTCACACTTCATCCACAGTTCATTATACCTGCAAAATGAACATTTGTATAGCTAACCCTGACTTGTACCCCACATCTTTAAAATAAAAAAATTAAAAATAAATAAATCAAAATAAAGCTGACCATTCTTTTTTTCTTATTTTTATCATTTTTATTTTACTATGGTAAGAACAATTAACACAAGATATACTCTCTTAATATAATTTAAGTATTTAATACATGTGTAGCATTGGCTATAGACACAACATTGTACAGCAGATCTCTAGAACTTTCGTCTCATACAACTGAAATTTTTATTTGTTGTTTAGCATCTCCCATTTCTCCGCCAATCCCTGCAGCCACTATTCTACTCTTTGCTTCTAGAAGTTTGACTGTTTTAGATACCTTATTTAAGTGGAATCATGGAGTATTTGTCCTTCTGTAACTGGCTTATTTTACTCTGCATAAAGTACTCAAGGTTCATTCATGTTGCTGCATATAGCAAGATTTCATTTGTTTAAAAGGGTAAATAATAGATCATGGCATTATATATATATATCACATTTTATTTTATTCATATGCCCCAAGGATATTTAGGTTGTTTCCAAATCCTTGGCAATTGTGAGTAGTGCTGCAATTGACATGAGAACAATCACTTCCTCTACAAGATTCTACTTTTAATTATTCTGGAAAATTATACTTAAGTGGTGTTACTGGGCTGTGTGGTAGTTTCATTTATTTATTTTTCCCCTGAGGAACTCCTATACTGTTTTCCATAGTGACTGTAACATTTGATATTCAACAAACAATGTACACTGGTTCCACATCCTGGCCAAACTTGGCTTTATTTTATTTATTTATTTATCAGTCAATAACTGTCCATTTTAACAGGTGTGAAGTGTCTTTTGATTTGCATTTCCCTGGTGATTTTTGAGCATCTTTTCATAAACTAGTTGAAAATCACAGGGGAAAAGTCCTCATAATATTGGATATGACACTAAAAACAAAAAACAACAAAAGCAAAAACACATAAGTGGGACTTCGTCAAATTTAAAAGTTACTTCACAGAAAAGAAAAGCTTAGCAAAGTTAAAAGGTGGCCTACACAATGCAAGAAAATATTTGCAAATTATACATCTGGTAATGGTCACTATTTCAAGTATATAAGGTACTCTTACAACTCAATTGTAAAAAAAAAAAAGTAATAATAGAGACTATTCTCTTATTGCAGCCATCTTCTCCTGGTCTTATAAACTCTACCCTTTATTGATACTTCTCTAGCCACTCTGACTGTATCCCTCAATTTTTTATTTATTTAAATTTTTTTTACAGACAATATTTTTAAATAAGGCTTTAGACCTTGTGGTCATGAAATATATGCTGTTTGGTCTTGCTTTCTTCCTATTTCATGTTCTCTACCTTGTTATGGCACATGAATCACAAGTTTGTTTCTGCAGACTCACTTTTGTCTTGACATTTCAGACCTGCAAGCACAACTGTTACAGGCTCTAGGCTATAACTCTTAAATGAAACCATTGGGGATCTGCGTGAATACAAATTTAGAAGTTTTCAGATTTTAGAAAGGCCTATACACAGAAATTATTGAAACATCACAACTTACACAAACAACTCCAAATTTGTACATGGTTCTGTGAAGCAAGCTTAATTACAAAAAACGTAAAAACAGCAACAACAAAAACTTTGCTTGGCCTCATATCAGACCAGATCAGCTTTTTGCTGCCAAATAAGTTTTTACAAATTTTTTAGAATGAATCACTTTATTTTTAAGGAATTTCAAATTTCAAATAATGACACAAAGGACTGTGAACTCATAATTCTCCTTGAATATCTCAAAATAAACAAAAATTCAAACCAAGAATCTCCAGGCAAAACACATCATCATCTCTTTTCAAGTTTATCTTCTTTCTACACCTCAGTTAACAGCACTACTAAATAATCACTTAGGCAAACTTTATTCCTAGTAATTAGATTCTTCTTTTCTTTTTCTGTCATCATTCATAACTAATGGATCAGTTTTCTATCTTATTTTGATATACACGTTTACACATGCAAAAATAGGTGTAAACACACACACACACACGCACACACACACACACACACAGATACACTCCGTTCATTTGTATTAGCTTCACCTCATCTTTTCCTCCATACTTTTCCAGACTATTATCATTGCTTAACTCATTTCCAGAAATAACCTTTAAGTCAATCTCTCACTATCCATTTCTGGTATTCTTAGTGATTCCGCACCTTTAAAGACATAGTGATCACATACAAGCTAAAACACCGACACACCCTGCAAATATTCTATGACATTTCCTCTCTGTGGAGCCAATATCCTTTTCTCACCAATTAATAATTTATTGGGTCTGAAAATAGGGACCACATAGTATGGTCTGACAGAAAGATTCTTCTGGAGTTTGACTCTCTGGGTTCAAAGTCATGATCTAAACTAAGTTATGTGGCATTTATTTTAAAAATGTGTATTTTTTCTTTCAGCACCCATCATACTTACAATAGTATATTTTTTTTACGTAATAAAATAATGCATTGTTTACATTTATCTCCACCACTGAACTGAAAATTCCAAAAGGACAAACATCACTTTCATGCAACTAATTATTCTAACAAATTGAATCAGATATAGAAGGTATTTTGTAAATAATATATGGCAGAATAAAATAAAATGTTATAAAAATAATTAAATATTTATTGCTATAAGCAACAGATCCTTGGTTCAGATTCTTTATATTGATAATTTCAAGAACATTGAACAATAAAATGGACATTATGTAACTAAATAGGATACATTTTAATGATTTTTAAATTATCAATTATAAATTGAGCCTAAAGCAAAAAAAAATCAACAAAACAAACCAAAAAAGTAAACTGTGAATAAGGTATAATATAAGTCCATACTTTCATAGGGTTACTGTTTAGCCCTGTATGTCTTTTGTTTTTGTTTTTGTTTTTGTTTTTGAGTTGGAGTCTCACTCTGTCGCCCAGACTGGAGTGCAGCGGCCGCTCCCGGCCACCACAGCCTCGACCTGCTGGGCTCCGGCGATCCTTCCGCCTCAGCCTTCCAAGTAACTGGAACTACAGGCGCGCGCTACCACGCCCGGGTGATTTTTGATTTATTATAGAGATTGGGTCTCGCCAAATTGCCCAGGCGGGTCTCGAACCCGCGGGCTCAGGCAATCCACTCACTTCATTCTCCCAAAGGCGCGGGATTACGGGCTGAGCCACCCAGCCCAGCAGCCCTGTATGTTTTTTAAAGGAAGCTAGACGGCTGGTTCCCCTTCTGAAGAATTACAGCACTTATAAATAGAATTAAAATACTTATAAATATTTTGAAATTGTCTAAAATATAATTCTACATAAATGTTAAGAATTAATTTGGGTAATAAAGCACTGTGTATAATTAAATCACAAATTACATTATTATATGAGATACATTTTATGTCTTTGGTCTATAATAGGAAAGGTACAAGTTGCTGTACATCACAAAGTCAAAAAAATCAATATATATTAAGTTAAAGCTTGAGAGGGCAGCTCTGTTCAAAATCAGTGTTGATTTAAAAATCAATATAGGTTTAAACAAACATGTTATGTTTTATCAATATAACATGAATAGCAGTAGGGCAGGCTAAAGACTACCAAACACACAAGTAAAACAAAACCTTCTAATGCCTATGTGTGTTCCTATACAACACGCATACAAATAGGTGAATTATGCACACATTTATGTGAACATAGATCAAATTATTCAAACAAAAAATTTCTTTTAAACATATATTTATGCTAGAAAATAACAACATAAAGTATTTCTTAGTCTATAATTGCAGCCCAACTGGCCGTTTATGGTACAGTGCTATCAATTCCATTATTTATGGTAGACATCCTTAGCTTAATGATTTATAAGTTAGAAAATATTTTATTTGATTATTATATAAAATTTTGTGTGTTTGCTAAAATAACATTGCTTACCTACAGTACTTTTTTTTAAAAAAAATTACTCTTTAGTAAAAGTTCCAAGACTATATTTAAAGCAATAATTTTAATCTTAGCAAATTATCTACATATGCATATAGATGATATATATGCTGTTTCCTATTTGTGATTAGGATATTAAAGCTTCAGAAATATTTCAAATAAAAAATGTCGTCTTTTCTACAGCTACTTCTACCTACTTCCAAATTAAAGCGTTTTTACTATTCTAATTTGCGCGCGTGCGCATGCGTGTGTGTGTGTGTGTGTGTGTGTGTGTGTGTGTGTGTGTGTGTTTCTTTATGAGCAATCATTAAAACAATTACAGGTGCTGGACTCGGTAATCCCACGCCTTTGGGAGGCTGAGGTGAGTGAATGGCCTGAGCCCGAGGGTTCGAGACCCGCCTAGGCAGCAAGACCTCATCTCTACAATAAATCAAAAATTCAGCCGTGCGTGGTAGCGCACGCCTGTAATTCCGGCTACTCAGAAGGCTGAGGCGGAAGGATCGCCGGACCCAGCAGGCGAGGCTGCGGTGGCCGGCCACTGCACTCCAGCCTGGGCGACAGAGTGAGACTCCAACTCACACACAAAAAAAACAATTACAGGTAGATGAAACTTTCCAGGCTTATATGTGTTCCAGGAAATTAATTTGAATATTGGTTTGTTGTATTTTTGTCAACAGCTATGAAATATGTGGGATGTTTGAGTTCTTATTGTAAGCCAGGCACTGCCTTAAAGACTCAATGGAAGCTTCTTATATTTTTCTTACTTAATCCTCCCCCAAATTACTTAAAATAGGTATACTTAGAAAATAGGATCTCATTATTTTGCACTTACCAAAATTCAACTATCGATTCTCAAGACAGTAGGTAATTATATTGTTTAAAACATATTTTGTTGTTGAATAGCATGAATCCTTGAACCAAACTACTTAGACAATGATTAATATTTTTAAAAATATTTATCTGAGTACTGACTGGAAAAAGTGCATTTGGATGTATTGATAAGCACACATACATATGTAGATAGCATCAAGAAAAATTTGAGCCTTTTAGGGTATTTTTGATTATATGCAATTTCCAAGTCATATACTAAATTTGCAATCTAAGCATCAAGCAATGCGGAAATTATTATTTTATTACCCATATCTCAAAAATTGGAAAAATAAGCATCAGAAAAATTACAAAAATTGTACTAGTTATATACACCCAGTAAATCACAGAGTTAAAAACAAAGGTTTGTTTGATTTTGATTCCCATTATTTTAATAACAATAAATATATTTACCCATTTTATGTGCCAAACATGGTCAAAGCACTCCCTGTGCTTATCACATCATTTATTACAAATCAAGGTAAGAGGTAATTGTTGTTATCCCATTTAGGAATAAAAACTAGGGGAAAAGTAATTGACTCAGTGTCATACAGCCAGTAAATGGTGGAACAAAATTTGAACTCAAGAAGCCTAACTACGTGTGCTTGCTCTTAATTACCATGTTGTTCTCTGTCTTTCTACCTATGCTATATTACCTTTCCTGACCCTATGTGTCAGTTTCTCATTTCCTAGCTTTCTCTAATGTTTTCCAGTAGATTATGTGAACATTGCAATTCTCAGAAACTTCATCAGAAGTCATGTTGGATGAAAAATATAACCTCTTTTTATCCTAGCCCTAGTCTCCTAGTCTTGGAATCTTTTTAAAGTAAAGTATTATAAGGCACCAGGAGATTTGTACCAGCTAATGCTTTTGCAACCCTTTAACGCTGTAACCAAAACAATGTTCAGGTGTGACTCATACACTTTTAAATTTTTGGCTTGAAAAATTCACCTTATTCCACTTTTGTCACACCTGTATTTATTTTGGAGGAAGGCTTGGGCACAGAGGCACTCGGTAACAACAAGGTGATCCATTGATTGCTGCTTTGGAGTCAGAAATTATTAATATAACAGAAAGTCAGTCATATCTCCCTTACCTCTTGTAAGGCCAGGTAATCAGCAGATATTTCTGTAACAGTCAAAATTTATTAATTTCATTTGTTTGTATGAGAGAGGAGAGAAATAGTTGTGAAATGTTGACACTTTCAAGTTCATCCATGGAAAACTTGCCAAATATCTCATAAACAATGAGACTATGATGTTTACTGCATTTTATTTTTCACAGTCACCCGTCAAGTTTGTTCTGATCTAGGCAAATCATATACTCGAGTGACAGAACAGCAATAGTAAAGCAAATGCCTGACTTTAATTAGAATTCTGGAATACTGTTTTATACAGTGACTGACATATATCTTCACAGATAAGTGTTCTTTTTTTATATCTTTAGGCCATCAACAAACTCTTCTATATCTCACAGTGACACTTTTTTTGTGCATTTAGTCTTAGAGAAAAACACCAGGGTTCTCCCTGACTATCATGCCTACATAATGTGTGCTGTTGTTATTATTATGTTTGGCTAAGGAACACATCATCATCCCTTGAGACATTCTTCCTTGTTCACTTGGCTAGGCTCATTAGATTTAGGTCTCTTCCACTTACTTGTAGAAATTCAACTTAGATGGGGGCTGCTGCACTCTCTATTGCCCCTCTGTCTTTGTGTCTCTATCTTTCTGCTTATGTCTCTGTCTCTTGTTTTTGGACATCTCTCTGCCTCTTCTTCTAAATCTCTCTCTCTCTTCCTCTTCCTCTTTCACACAAACACACACACACACACACACACACACACACACACACACACACGCTAGAGATTGTCCCAGATGGGAAGCTTCCATTTCAAGGTCCTTTGCTCATACCTGAATATCCTGTCTGTTCTACAACTTCAATTTCTCCAGTCCACATTCCCTAAGTTTGGAAATATCAATCTAGCCTCTGATATCCAGACAGAAATTTAATAGCAATTCTTCTCAAAATGTTCCTTTCATAACACTAGCTCAATGATATAAAAATTTAAGTCTAATAACTGGCCATCATTTTTCTTGGCTCTCGCTATAGCACTTGCTTATAGGTAATGCCAGAACTCATGACTTGAAGCTTAAGTAAGGAAAATCAGTTGATTTATGTAAAGTTCTAAAAACTCTACACCAGAATTAATTCCTTCAATATCACATGTCACATTTTCACTCCTTTTAAGAAATCTATGACCTGACACTTGTATACTGAAGTTCAATGTCTAAGTCTACTTGGATTATGGCTACATAATTAGCAAAATAAGATCAATACAGGCTAAGTTGGGCTAAAATATTAAGGGATTTAAGATCTTACACTATTTCAGAGCTGTGACAAGACCCAAACAACAGATTAATTTGAAAATGAATCCAAAAACTTAAGTAAGAGTAGCTCATTATTTCTAATTGGATAGAGTGTTTCAGAAATGTGCCTTTCAAAGGCAAATAAATTAAAAAGAGAATGTCCATATGAAGCACATGCAGAAGAACCTTAGAGGTATGTAGGTCTCAGACCAGGAGCAACGCCCAGAAGCTTGAAAGGACACAAAATAAACAACTGTTATACGTGAGATAATTCAATCTGAAACTTATGGGTTGTTGAATTTTCTCTAATCAATTAAAATACTTAATGATTCCTTTAAAAAGATAGTGAAGCCCCAAAATACTCATTAGGTGTTCAGAATGATCTTCTTATGGGCATTACTCAGCAAATACACTGTATATATATTATTATATTGCATTTGTTAGAAAATCCACTCCAACTGACTGAAAGAATAAAGGTAATTTTCTTGTTCATATAACTGAAAAGTTCAGAAGAAAAGAAGGCTGCAAACTACGCTTTACCCAACCAACAGTGATATTGCCAATTTTCCCATTTTGTTACATCTCCCCTTTCTTATAGCTTTTGTATTTAATGACAGCAATGTGTTCCCTTATAACTATCCACAGTGGGCAGAAAGATTCTCTGTTATTAAAAATTTAATGGATAGCTATTATCAAAAAGACAAATGATAAGTGTCAGCAAGGATGTGGACACTGTCACAACTTGTACATTTTTTGTGGGCATGTAATTTAGTACAGTAGATTCTCTCCCTTTATTCTTGGGGATAAGTTCCAAGGCCCACAGTGGATGCTGAAAACCACAGGCAGTATCAAATATATATGTAAGTATTTTTCTGATATATATAAACCTATAAAAAATCTTATTTATAAAATAGGCACAATAAGATTAACAGCAGTAACTAATAATAAATAGAACAATTATGACAATATGCTGTAGTAAAAGTTATGGGAATATGATTTCTTGTGCTATAAAATATCTTATATGTAATAATTTTATATTACAGTAAACAGTGGGTAACTGAAACCATGAGTAAAGGAAGACTACTGTACAGCCATTATGGAAAGCAATGTGGAAGTACCACAAAAAATTAAAAATAGAGCTGTCATATGATCCAGTATTCTCTATTGGATACATACGTTTTAAAAATGAAATCAGTATGTCAAAGAGATATCTGCTTTCCTATATTCGTTGCAGAATTATTTATAATCGCCAAATATGAAATCAACTTTAGTGTCCATCAATAAATAAATGAACAAAGAAAATGTCATGCATTTTCACAATGGAATATTATCAAGCCTTAAAAGAAAGGGACTCTTGTCCTTTGCAACAACATGGATGAAGCCGAAGGACACTATGTTAAGTGAAATAAGCCAGGCACAAAAAGGCAAATACTTCATAAACTTACTCATATTTGGAATCTAAATAAATCAAACTCAGAAGCAGAGTGTAAAATGCTGGTTAGCAGGGGCTGGGGGTAGGGTGGAGTAGGAAGGCTGGGAAGGTATTGGTCAACAAACTGAGAATAGACTAAATGTTCTCACCACAAAATATAATACATATGAGAAATAGTGCATAAGTTGATCACCTCGAATAAGTCATTCCACCATGTATACACATTTCAGACTTAATACTGTACATAACAAAATATATACATTGTTGTCAATTAGAAATTAATGGAAAGATGGAATCATTTACAAACACATAATATTGTTCCTTTTACTGTGGACAGGAGGATTTGTCACTGAAGATTTTAGTTAGGTATGTTATCCAGAGTTGAACCAATCACTATGGAAAATAAGATGAAGTACCATTTAATTTTTATAAGCCCATCAAGGCCGCCGCAGATGCTGAGCGTGGTGTCATTCCTACCAATGGCTACAGCTTAATTGGCCAGGAGTGCAGTGAATTTTCAGGAAGCAAAAAATCTTCATTATTTTTTTTTTGTCCATTGAAGATGTGTAAATGAAAGATATTGAAAAGTATTTTTTTATTAAAAATGGGGTAATGTTTAATAAGTGCGATTGATAGACAAGTTGTTTCTAAATATGTTAATATGAGTAATTTTTGAGAATTATTCTTAGTCTTTGTCCTTTCTGATTTTTTTCTTTGCCTTCTCAGAAAATATGCATAGGTAGCATTTGGTCATTTGGTTGGAGTAAGAAGATTGCTGAATAGCTATAGAACTTTTGCTAAGCAGGTCTGTGAGTGCCAGGTATTGATCTAGCAATGTGCTGGCTCAAATCCATTTTAATTTGCTTTTCCATTTTTATCTTCCTATGGGGGGCTACATTTCTGCCTAGTATGCTAGAAAATAAACTCATTGCTAATTATAGTGCTTGTATTTCTCCATATAACTAGCAAGGGCAGCACTGACATTGAATTTTATTATATAAAATAGTGTCCATATAGAAAATTAATATGATTAAATTTTTTATACATGAGCCAAACACTTGTCATTTATCTCATCTCAGGGGACATAAGAAATAGATTTATCCTTATAACTATATCATAACAATTCAGGAAGATCTTGGATTGCTTTTTATATTCCATAGGCACATTCTGGTGTTGAGTTTGGGAATGAGAAAATATTAAATAAATGTGGCACACAAATTTTTACCATTTACATTAAAAAAAATCTTAGCAGTAAATACAGTCCAGAATTTACTTCAATTCAAAGTTATTAAGCTATAAATAAAATCCAGTATCCTTCAATATGTTAATCGCAGTTCAGATCATTAAAACTTTGAGATTAATCAAATTTTAAGGATTGCCTCTGGATACTCCTATAATATATCACACAGTATATATCGGCATTTTTAAGGTTATTAGAGGAAAAATTAAAATTCCCACTTAATTTAATTTACACCAAGCTCTTTTTTACTTTAGTTATGTTCATATAAACTGTTAGAACCTGCAATCAATGTACAACTTTCCCAAATTAGAATACTAAGTAGTTAGTACATTGTCACCAATGTCAAGAGACAAAAAATAAGACAGGGTTAATTTTAATTTCTACCAGCAGCAAAATAATGGTTAATATTGCAAAAAATGTATCGCAGTCTACTTATTAAATATACTTTATAAATTATTATTTTCAATAATGTTACCGAACATATATAATGATAAATTTAGAAAAGAATGTTACCTCCAAACTTGACAGATAACTTAGTTTATAATAATATAAAACATAATTTACATTTATTTATTAAGTGATTTGACTGCTGTTGAATAGAAAAGGTATTTTGTAAAATGGAATTAATTGTAAAATAAATTAAATATGTTAAATAAAGGTAGGTAATTTTGATAAACCAAAGCATTTTGGCAAGGGACACAACCATGTGCTACCTAATCATGTAATGTCTAAAAAGTACTGTTTTATTGTTTAAGGGGGGGAGGTAAAGCTGATGTTGGTTACTTTATTATGTTTTCTTCCATAGTTTTACTCTACAAGTGAGCGAGACTTACTCACAAAAGCTGTCAACAAATTATTAGATACTCACTATAAAAATTTATTACTAAAATGAAAGTCTCAGAATTTCTAAGTAAGTTTATGTTCATTCCTACTATTCAGATAAAAATAAAATATAACTAAATACATCTTCCATAGTCAAGTCAAACCCAAGACAATATGAACTATTTTCTTCAACAATGCTAGTGTGTAACAGAACTATTCTTTAGAGAAATGGGTCCAGTGGGGACAGCTTCCAAGAGTGTAAGAAGTAAATACTGAAAGGTAATTTTTAAAATCTGTATGTCTTTCTACTTCAGCAAGTATGTATGCACGACTACATGTATAGAATCTATTTTTAACAACAGCTTAATGGTTTCTTATTTGTTTGTTTTGGTGAGAATGATATTTCAGTAAGCATACTTAGCTAGCATCACATGGCTACATATGTTTTTCCCATATTCCTAAAAGAAATTCCATAATAATTCTTGAACAAATAAAAATGCATGTTTGTGAAAGCTTATTTTATTTTTTAGTTTGGAAAATACAGTTTATTTAGAAAGTAAATTAGAAAGAGAGAGGGAAGATTCACCTCCCCAAGATAGGGGAAGGGGGTCAAAACCAAGAAACATGATGGCCGTAGATTAAAGAACCACTTGGATGGACCAGAGTTTAACAAAGTAATGACTTGTGAAAGTTTATTTGAAGGATAAATTCTTAAGCGTTAAATTATTCATTAAATTGGAATATACATATTATTATACTTGTCAAATCTACCAAAAAAATTCCACTTTCTAATTCTATTAATGATTACATTTGTTGCGTAACTTTTATTTCAATTCAAATACAAACAACATAGCATAATTTTGAAAAATTGAAATAATTTCTAATATTGAAATATTAATTTCTCATACTAAATTAATGTAAAGCATTTAGCAAATATTTTAGTTTATCTAATTGTTTGACATAGAAAATATTAAAAAATTAAGAAAACTGTGTTCCATCCAATTATTAAAAAACTATGCAACTTTTTAACATTAAAGTATAATTATTTACATTGTAATAGTTGCAATTTGAAAATGTTCCTATTATCCACTTTTATATTTATTCAAAACATAATATAAATTCATATTTCAGTAGTAGATTTCTTCAGAATAGTTCATTGAAGAAACCATACTAATGTACTAAATATTCTGTATATGTCTGAAAGATACATTTTTTTTCTCCCTCTTCAAGCAGAGTTTAAGTCTGATGTTGAAGAATGTAATTTATTCAGGTCAGTAAAATCCAGAAAGTTCTGTTTGATGTTATTAGTTGTGGTGCTGAAGAAATATAGACTTCTAAATGTATAAGGGGATGTCATATATAAACTATGCATATTAGTATCCTTGTACACAGTTTCCTCTCATATGATTACATCAAAACACTGGCAATGTTATTCTTTCTAAAGCAATCTGACTGTCATAGTGTCAGTAACTAATATGAACAAACTAATTTGTGATTTTCTCTCTCTTACACTCTCTTACACACACACACACACACACACACACACACACACGAGAAGTAGAGACAGAGAATTACTTCATTTTACACTAATAATTGTATTGAGCAGACAAGTCTGGTCACACTTTTATGTCTAAACTTTATATTATTTAGGACAAAAGTAACATATTTTTAAATCTACCAGAATCTAAGAAACAAGCACATTTTACCCAGTTGTTTTAAATATATGTGTTCAACTAAAATCTGTAAGTGGGCTCCTGGGTGTTTGCTAAGTCCCATCGCTGCCACTTCAGCAAGGTTTGCTTTGAATTCCTGAGGCTCCCAGCTGAGGCTCTCAGAGGAACACAAAACACCGCTCTACAAGCAGCACTATTTCTCCATGACACACTGAAATTTTACTCTTCTGAGATCGAGATAAGCCTGTCTTCATTTTGCATTAGGACAATTTCATCTGCCAAAATTGGTTCCTTATTTAAATTGAACTGAGCTGAATTCACCCTATTGTTCAACAGATTTGTCCAATTACTTATTTCCAAATTAAGAACTAATCTACTCAGTGTTGTTTATGGTTATGCAAAACAATCACATTTGTATGTTAAAAAGGAGAAACTATGCATGCAGACACTACCTTTATTAACATTCAGTGTTAAATTGTTTAAATTTCTGTATGATAAAGGCATATTGAATCCTAGTCACATTCTAATATGTAGTCAAACATCCTTGTATTTGATAACTTGATAATCATATATAATGAATTTTTAACTTTTACTTACAGATATTTCTGTAACTATATCACTGGGTGCAGGATATCTGCAGTTTTTACATGTATAAGTTAAAAATAATTGTTTATTTTCTCTTTTTACTGTGATAGTAATAATGTGCAATTCAAAAAGCTAGGATATGACTTTGAAAATATAGAAGAAAGAATACCATATTCATGGGAAAGTTCTATTAATGACTCAGTTTGAAGTGGTGATAAGGAGAAAATGTATTTATTTTAGACAGTGTTGTGGAAAACATTCACCCCTTACTTCCTGATGTTATTTCTATAAATTATTCTCTGTATTGGGAACACTCTAAAGCACCAGATGGGTATTCTCACATTCTTTTGACTTGTTACAAAGCTCAAGCTGTTATGACTAACCCTTTTACTCCCAGATGGCCCACAGAGAAGTTCTCGGGATGATTTCAGATATGATATTTTTCACAGTGAGAATGCAAGTAGAATAGTGGGAAGAATGTAATAAAATAAAATTCTGTTCATCCTTCCTCCCCTCTAGATATTGTTCAACTGTGGCAAGTTTTGTTTTCATTGCTTATAAAGATAAAAGTTATACACCCCTGTTCCTAGTCACTGAGGGGGTCAGGATATTAAATTGAGATATAGTAGAAACTTTTGCTCATATATAACTACATCAATGAGACCTGTCCTGACCACCCACCTACCACTGCCACACATATACACACTAAAATTAAAATAATTTATCCAGAACTTTAGATCTCATTTTCCATTATCTGTTTTCCATAGGAATTTTCATATGTTATTATACTGTATTATGTATTCTTACTCTTGATTATTTGTTATAAATTATTACCTAATGAAAAACAGAGTTGTTTTCTGTTTGTTTGTTTGTGTATTTGTTTCTTTATCTATTTGTTTGTTTTGGTCCCTGATGTATTCCCATTACCTAACATAGTGCTTGAAATTAATATTAAATAAATTCCTTCTGGCTAGAAAATTCTTTATTGTCTCACTTAACATCCTTCCATAGATGGGTCAGACTTGAGCATTTCATGTCATTTAATCAGAAGAGAGATATGACATGATATGAGAAGAGGCAGTAAGTAGAATGTGTGGTTGGAAATGCAGCCACCAGAGCCATTTTGGACCTTAATTCCACTCACAGTCATCTTGGAAAAGTTGCTTTACATCTCTGTGTCGCATTTTCTATATCTGATATGCTATCTCACATTTTCACTCAATTATCAAGATAAAATGCTAGTGAACTCTTTAAGTAAATACTGTGCTCGTGAGTTTTTATTACCATGACAGATAATAGATTTCTTTTCACAGAGAGAAAAGTATGGAAAGCAACAGTACTATAAGACAATGGATGGCCTAGAGGTTTTAACGATGATGACTATATTTTGATTTGAAATAATTTATATGGCAGCAAAATTAATCTTATAATTAATATAATCTTTTCCCTAAATGAGATCACAGATATTAAACTCTGAAACTTGGTATGGGTTTAATTTGCAATATACTGAACTAAAATAAAGGTGTCTTTATTTTTTCTCATTTTTTTCTGTCTACATTCTTTCTTCAGAGAATATTAAAACTCTGTTGGCAACAGAAGTATTGATGGAGTTTGCTGTTAATTTTGGGTCTCAAATGGTCAATTACACTTGGGAATAGTAATGTTTAAGTAATTTATATTTAGAGTGGAAATGGCAGAAATGGTTTTATTTAGTTCTGACTTTTATTTATGCTTTGTAAATTTTGTAGATGTGGGTTCCTGGTGAAGTAGTTTAATGTATTTTGTGATTCATTGGAACTTTGGAGAGTAAGATACTTAAGAGTGTTTGAGTTGGGAATTTCCACTAGGAAAGTTTTAAGGTAGTTAGTAGGTCTTATAGTGTAATATGACAGACATATCAATTACACAAGGAACCTGGATATGCACAAGACTGGTTTGGGTAAGAAATAGGAAAATAAAAGTTATGCAACCCTTAATTAGCTATATTTATAAATTAAAATGAGACAACTCTTTTTATTGAGTTTTATTTTTCTATGGAAGCAGACTATTTAGAACATTCTCTCTGAACATGGGAGATAGGTTTTCTCCTTAATGTTATGACATATTAAATGATTGCCAAAGGAATAGTTGCTATTATGTGGTACACATTTTATAACCCTGTCTAGCAAGCTTGAATGAACAGAAGGGGGGAGTGAAGGGGTATAATTTGAGGTGGAAAATAGAATAGTGACTTGTTGATAGATGGGAATAGTTTTAATAATGTGTTCCCTTGACAACTAGAGTTTATCAACAACAATTCCTTGGTACATGCAATGGGTAATTTAAGTTTTATTTTTAGATGCTATAACTGTAAAGATAGAGGAAGTAGAAATGGAAAAGAATGAGTGTCTGTGTAGACCAAGATCACTCTAGTCACTTAGGTAAGGATTAGATCCACACTGCCAAACCAAGAGAGTGTATTCTGTTGTGATATTTTTATTCTTCCTACTCTTTCTCTTTTTCAAGTAAAATCCTTCATTTTTTAATGTACATCATCCATTTTTTTCCAGTAGCACATTTTGTATATTTACTGATGTTATTTTTAAATCATTAGCTGCTAATCACAGCACCTAGGTTGTCTCTTTACACTGAATTTTTTCCCATTGATAATGAGATGCCTTGTTGTTTTGTTGGCTTTGCTTTAGTTTTTATGTTCTAAATATTTTGTATGAAACAAGACTGTAGTCTAATGAAAGCAAATCTTATGCCCAGAAGAAAGATTGCTGCTGAGGGTAAAGGAAATCATCAATTTTATATGAACAAAAGCTTATTATGGGATTTAGTAAGCAGAATCCTTAGATGGTCATCAAGAATACTCCTACAGGGCACCTGCCCTGTGTACTCCAATTCCCTGGAGTGTGGGTGGGACTGTGACTATGATGGGGCGTCACTCCTGTGAGTAGCCTGCAATGTGTGACAAAAGGAGGGATTTTTATGGAAGTAATAAAGTTTGCAAAACAGTTGAGTTTGAAATAATCCAAGTGGAGATTACCCTAGATGGGTCTGATGCATTCAGATGAGATTTAGAGATTCAGAGGGTCAGGGTAAAAAGGAAGAGAGATTCTCCTGCTCACTTTGAACAAGTAACCTATCATGTTATGGATTATAGGATAAAGCACTGCAAGATATCAATCAGCAAGAAAGGAGGGAACTCTGTGTCCTGCAACCTCTAAGGACTGAATTCTGCCTAAACCATGTGAGCTCCCAGTCCCTGATGAGAGCTCAGCCTTGTTCAACAACTTGATAGCAGTCTTGTGAGACCCTTAGCAGAGGACTCACTGCAGAGGACTAAGCAGTGCTATGATCTGAATGATTATGCTCCCCCACAAAATATGATGACATTATAACCTCCAAAATGAATGAAGTAGGAGGCAGGGACTTTGGGAGGGGTTAGGTAGATAGAGACTTTATGAATGGGATTATTATCCTTTTTTCTTTTTAAAAAATGAGGTCCAAGAAAGACCCCTCATTATTTCCACATAGTGAAGACAGATGACACAAGAAGGTGCTATAAGAAAGAGGGTCCTGATACTTGGAGGTAATCAATCTGTGTTGCTTTAAGATACTAAATAATAACAAAGTGTTATGCACTGACAGAATAAAGATACGGGATGTGTAATTTGTTGCAACTTTAATTAGATTTAGTTGACCATGACTTACACGTTTTGAAAGTGGGATCAGGACTTTTCAACACAAGTTTAAGATGTCTTAGCTGTAGGAGACCACTTTCTTCTTTGAAGCCCACCCCTGGCTTTTGGTTTACTGTTTAGGTCATTTTGTTTCTCAGTTCTTTCCCTGATTTCTCTACTTTTAGAAATTCTACTTTTTCATTGCTTTGCCTTATCTAAGACTCTACATACCTAGGGAGACTTCTTTAAGAGATTATGTCACTGGTTTTTTCAGTGAAAGTCTTGTGCTGTCTGAGGTCATTTCTCCTAGTTCTGCTCTGTTGGGAGCCAACATCTATAGCTACAGGGCTGAGGCCTGTAAAGGCCCATCTGGAAGATCGCCTCTGACGTAGGATATCACTTATACCTATAATATTGGCGTGTGATTAGTGACCAGTGTGCATACATGGCAGTAAAACTTATAAGTAAATATCAATATGCCTAATGGAGAGTGCACAGCAGAATTATTTTTCTCTGTCTTTCTAAGTTTTACTTCTTTCTAGATATTTTTTAACTTCTATTTCCTGATAGACTGGGTAGTCAGCTCTTGTTTCCGAAAGCAGTTTCCCCTAGGGCTAAGATTAGAAACTAAATTACCATGATAGTTTTGTCGCCCTGCCCCTAGCCAGGCAGAACGTTTTCTTTTGTTTTGTTAATTACCGAAACTCTGTCTGCTTCAGCCCATAGCCACCGTCATGGTGGCCATGCATTTCCTTGTTCAAGAGTGTGACAGCTACTATTTGATTTTTAGAGTAGACTTGTTAGGATAAAATATATACATATACACTCACAGTTGCATAAATTTATGCTTGCTGTTTTGTTTCCTTTTGCTACATTATTCAAATATAATAGTTACTATAAGATTTATAAAGGAATTAATGATGAGGTATTAGCTTAATAGGATATAGCATAGTATTAAAGGTCAATCATTAGATTATATAAAAATTAAAGTTTAGACATATGAAACTCATGAATTATAGTAAAGTTTGGTAGTTTAAGAATAAGTTTTAACTGAGTTATAAGGCATTACGTTAAATCGTAATAGGATAATAGTATAACTAACAGCTAAGTCATTTAAGTAAACTTATAGATTATAGTATAGTGTTAAATTGATAATATTAATCATTAAAAATATTAGGAGTCAGTGAACTTGGATTGAACCTAGAGTTAACTTAGAAAAGTTTTTTGTATTAATCAGGGTTTAGAACAAAGAGTATAATATGAATGATTCATTGAACATTATGGAAAACACTTTGAATGATCTGTATTGAAATTGTGCACCTGTGACCTTAATGTGGGTTTTTGTGAAGCACGACAGGCATCATGGAATTCGAATTGTTTGCTTGGAACTTGCAAATCTCGTGATGGTCTTGTGATGCATAGTTTGTAAAGCACGGAACTTGTACACCCCCAGCAAGTGATTATCACACTGCTGGAGGGTATAGAAAATGGTATATAAGTTGGAAAAGGTCCAAATAAAATTTGGCTTCAGTCCTGATCAGACTGTTCCCAGAAGAACTGCCTCCGAGTGGTCTCTTCTTGCCGTCCAGATTCTCCGGTGCGGGTCCTAACCCACCCTTGGTCAGTGCTGGTCACTGACACTGCTCACCAGTTTTGTTGGACTGCAGCAGTTATACATTGTGCCTTGTGAGAAATCTCAATAACTTTCTCACTTAGCCTCCAGTGTAAGGACTACTGTGATGCATTTCTGAAAGGCCTCATTCATCTTGGGAGGTCTTTTTTTTTATTTTAAAGATGTAGGGTGCAATTCAGGATTAGGTGTCCAAGTGGTCATCATACAGGTAAAGTTTGGGCCTCCCTTTGGTCCCCACTTTGCCTAGTTTGAGATCAAGTACCCTATGTTGTGGCCTCCAACCACCCACCCCAGCAGTATCCCGCTACTGCCATTCCCTTTCTTATACTATTATGGTAAATGTTCAGGGTCTACTTATGAATGAGAACATGTGTTGCTCTGTTCTTTGTTTCTGTGATAGATCACTAAATAGGACAGACTCTAAATTCATCCAAGACGCTGCAAAGTCCATATGTTTGTCATCTTGGGAGCTCTCAAAGCTTGGAAGTTCCTCAACTGTAGAGGGGGATTTAGTCTCAGTTATTCTGTCCTGCCTCCTAGCCTCTGTCTTAATGCCACCATATACAAGACCAGAGTTTCTCAAAAATTTTGAAATATTTTTTCTAATTGCCCCTTAAGATATTTTATGGTCATGGTTAAACTGTATATGTTATATACTGTGTACATGAAAACATGACTTTTTTTATTCTCAAGAACTAGTTTTCATCCCCTTAAGAATAATAATGTCTCACTGAGAATAAGTGTTCTAGGTATTATTTTATTTTATTTTATTTTAGATTTAGGGAGTACAAGTGCATGTTTGCTACATGGGCTATTATATTGTGGTGGAAATTATGCTTCAAGTGACCCAATCCCCAGACAGTGAACATTTTGATCACCTCTGTTTTATCATGCTAGTGACAGAGGGATTCTCACCTTACAGTTGTGGAAGTCGTGGAATATATGACACCCAATGCTGGACAGATAAAATGGACAGCAGTTTATTAATTGTTATACTGCATGCCATTCAAGGCCACACAGTAATTGTGTGTGGGAACAGAATTAGCAGGTAGGGGTTATGGGAGGCAGACTTTGTAGTATCAAGAAGGTGAGGTGCCCATTGATTCTCATGAAAGGATGTAATAATTGGCTTCTTTAAATAATCCCATAGGTTGATAGGGAACTGAAGACCACCAACAGAGATATCAAGAACTACACCTATCTATGGAGGTATCATTGGCTAGACAACATTATCTATGGGATCAGGGTTGGGAGGAGAATTGCAGATTGGCCATTCAAGCTCCTTTCAATTTTACCAGATGCCAAGACAGCACATGATGTTGAAACATAATTATAAATCCTGCACCACAGTGGAATTTGTGGCTGGTGTTCCTTGGAATTCTAATTCTTCAAACTTGCCCATCAGGGTAACTACAGTTTGGCTAATTACTAATTCCTTTCAGGAGAATTCATTACTCTACCCTCTGTAGGACTTGGGAGAATATTGGCAGGGTTTCTCTATTCCTGGGGCTCATCTCATTTTGGAATTCAGTTAATTTTAATTTCTTTCCACATTGAAGTCTCTAATGGATTTAAAACATTGATAGTTGTGGTTTATTCAGCTTATTTTCTGTATGTGAGAATAATTTTTGGTAATTATTCAATATTCCATCTAAATAGAATCACAAGTTAGATGATTTTGAAGAAAATTCATAAGAATATTTTATTATGTTTTATTCCAAACTTTGTATATTTTAAATTAAAGTGATGGTAATAAAGAGGGAGAAAGACATTAATGGAAATGTTTTATATCATTCTAGGTGTGTCTGAGGCAGTTTGAGACATATCACTAATTTTTAATGTGAAGAACTAAGTGCCTGTGGGTAATATTATTGACAGATGAGATTAGCAGAATATTCTCTGTCCCTTGTCTCTGACTTCCCTAATCTACTATGTTCTAGTGTGGCAAAAGTGACATTAAAATTATGACTGAAGTCAAGGTTCCTGAGAGGAAGAGATTATACTGGATTGTCTGAGTAGACTCAAAATAATGATCCACAAAAGCAGAAAATCATTATCTGGTGGGGTAAGTAAAAAAGATACATGGTTGTAGAATAAATGCTATAAATATGTAAAAATCCTGACTTTGAAGATGGAAGACAAATTCACAAGCTGAGCAAACAGATGACCTCTAGAATTCAGAGAGTAAGAAGCATGCACTCCCCTACAGACTTCAGAAGGGAGCAGAACTCTGACAACACCTTAAAACCCACATTGGACTTTTAACATACACATAATAATTTTATGTTGTTTTAAGCAACAAAGTGTATGAAAATTTTCTATGGCTCATACAAGGATGACAGAAACGCTTATTAGTTCCATAGAAGTAAAACTCCAATTGACAATAAATAATAATAAACCCAGATGATTAAAAAAAATAGTAGATACAAGTGCATGTTTTTCACATGCACATATTGTGTAGTGGTGGGGATTAGGCCTCACTTAACCCATTTCCCAGAACAGTGAACATTATATCCAATAAATAGTTTCTGAACTTTAAGGCTTCCTTCCTGCCTCCTCACTTTACGGTGTCCACAGTATTTATTTTTCCACCTTTGTAGCCATTTAGCTCCCAAATATAAATGAGAACATGCAGTGTTTGATTTTCTGTCTCTGATTTGGTTCACTTAGGATGATGTTCTCCAGCTTCATCCATGCTGCTGCAAAGGGCATGATTTTGATCTCTTTTTTTATGTCTGTAGTTGATTTTTAAAGGAGTATTTCTATTCCTTCACACACCCTTTGTGTCCTTAGAGAAAGAAAGGTGTTATGGTATGTAAAGCCTTCACATTGCATTCTTAGATTGTGCTGAGTTTGGGTTGTTGCTTCTTTTTTCTGCATTTGTGCAAGTATATTTTTATGTTCATAACATGTTACATTTAATTTTACCATATTTACTATATATAAATGTGCCTCCCCATTTCCATGTGAGATTTAAAAGTACCGTATGTTATATCTAGAATACTTTATAATAATGTTCCTTTTATATAGATAGACATTTAGCATTTGCAGGATACACATATATACGCCAGTTACCTGTTCCAAGGCATGCACTCCCTCACAATCAGACATATCTATGGATCCCTGGCCACAATTCTGTCTTCTACTATGACCCTTGGAGTAAGATTAGGCCAATTCTCCAGAAAATTGAGCTATTCTCAGAACTTTATTCAGAACTTTATTTAATTTAGCTGTCCCAGTAAATTTTCCAGAACTCAAGGTGGGAAAAAAATCATATCCCATTAACTTGTATACTCTTAAAGTCTGCATGGTTGACACCTTTCTTATGGTGGCCCTCCATATCATTGCAAATAGTGAAGTGTTTATTTTCTATGATAGAATCTTTATTTTCTTGAGGCAACACACTGTTAGAGTTCATTTTGACAGTGACTAGTTACAAGACAAAAATCTCCTCAAGCACTGTAATCTTATCTTCAATGTTTAGCTTACCAAAATGACAGAGCTTAGGTTCACATTCCAATTTTGCAGCAACAGAAAGCAATTTTGTATAAAACTACAGGGGGTAACTGGGGTCCTGGAGCCTTATACACTCATGGCTACAGGTAATCTGAATTTGAAGATAAATGTAAAATTTGACAGAAATCTTTAAGCCTTACAAAAAAGAAATGAAAAAAGAACTGAAATCATTGAAAATCGTGATAGACAATTAGAATTTTATAAATTACATTGGCAATCAAATTGGAGAGTGAAGGAAAAATATTAAATATTACTGAATATTTAAATCATATAAGTTGAAAAGAAATGTGAATATTCAGCAAAAATCTTGAGTATTTAATTTTTTCTCTTATAAATGGATTTTTAGGTAGAAATGATAAGAGAAGTAATTTATTTTATTCTAGGTAAAATTGTCACAAAATGAAATCTGCCTAGTTAAAAAAGAGAAAGGAAAAATTATATCTGATAACTTTAGACAGCCAACCAAACAACAACAAAAAACTTGAAATATATGTCTATTAAACTTCTATTTATCTACTCAATATCTATGTCAAAGTATCATTTCTCAGGAACATAGACTGGAAAACACAATATTGCCTGAAGAAAATTTAAGCCATAATTTTTTCTGTTTTATTGTTATAAATTTATTCTTATGTGATATCTAAAATGTATATATATATATATAAAATGAAACCAGTCCAAGGAGTTTTTGATGTACATTTTCTTTAATAGAATATTTTTAATTTCTAACACAGAGGGTAATTGTAAAATAGTGCTACTCAACTACAGCTATAGGACCCTATTGTTATATTTTTATTTCTTGTTTATATTTGAAACACTGTTTTTCTCTCCACATCTTTTTTCATGCCTGGCTCCACATGGTTGTCTCTCTCAGGCAGTGTTTCCCTACAAGCCAGCCCTCATAGCTCTTCATGAGAGCTCAGCAGTCTGCAGGCTGGCCTTCTCCCAGAGCTGTTGAAGCACTCATTTCGCCTCTGGGACAAACACAAGGTATCACTAATGTTCTTAAGAAAACAAGTTCATCTTGAAACAACTACCAAGTCCAAGAATGTTTCAACAGAATTTATAGCAGCAGTCTTCCTGAATTCCTAGATAAAATAACCAGGCTGCTTGACACTGCTGACAAATCATGTGGTTACCAGGAATCTCTTAATTCACTCATGGAGTTTAGTACCTTGTTTTCTGCTTTGTTTCTGCCAACTTCTTATTTATTGAGGACCAGGATCTGTATGCATCTCAGCTAGATGGACACATGTTAGGTCCATAGCATTCCACATATCTGGTTTCACATTTTCTGTGAACTAGGTAAACTAGTTTTTCTTTTTTTTTTCTAGATGACTGCCCTAACCTCCATGTGTCCTAACCTCTAATAAAATGTTCCGATCTTATGTTTTCCTGATGAAACTGAATACATTTAATCTTGGACTTTCCATAATGTATTAGCATTGCTTTGTAAATGTACAAAGGAAAAGTATCATGACTCAATAATCTTTTTCTTAAAGGAGGAGCACAGCCAGACGTGATGGCTCACATTTGTAACCTCAGCACTTTGGGAGGCTGAGGGGAGAGGATTGCCTGAACCAGGGGTTCCAGAGCAGTGTGTGCAACATGGCAAGACCTTGTCTCTAGAGTAAATCAAAAAAATTAGCTGGGTGTGATGGCCGGTGCCTGTTGTTCCAACTACTTGGAAGATTGAGGTGGAAGGATCACCTGAGCCCAACAGATTGAGGCTGTAGTGGCCATTAGTGTGCCACTGGACTCCAGCCTGGGTGACAGAGTGAGACTTCTAACTTTAAAAAAAATAGGAGCATGCTTACTGTAGAAAGATGACATGACTTACTAAAAACAGAAAACACAAACCAAGTCATGGATGTACTAGAAAATATGCTGTGTATAGAAGACAAGAAGTTCAGTAGTACTTAAATGAAAAAAAGAAAAAGAAAAAGAAAACTGAGAGGAGAAAGAGAAAGTAAAAGTATGAGAAGTTAGATTCTCCAAATTTGCACTTCAGAAGAATAATAGCACATAAAGGAAACCCCTGAACAGCAGAGGAAAAAAATCACTTAGGAAACTATTGCATTGTTCCTGGTAAAATATAATGATTAAAAGACACAATAATTATTGAAGACAAAAGAGAAAAAAGTGAATAAAAAAGCAGAATAAGAAAAATGAATAAAAAAGCAGGATAGGAAAAGTGAAAAAAAAAGCAGGATAAGAAAAGTCTGAAACATAAAAGAATATTAGGATTAGAAGTCACAAGATTAGAAGCCAATAATATCAGTTAAAGAACTGAGCTTTCCAGTCCATACAACATAACAGCAATAATAATAATGCAGCTGTAACTACTAGGTAAATAGTTTGCATTATATAAATTTTATAAGAATATAGTCTATAATATATAGTGACAATTGTGAAATAAATATACTAATTGGAGTAGCTAATACAGTATTTAATTCAAATAACTGAATGTCAATAAGAGAGTAAATTAATCTAATATTTTTAGAACACTATTCCATTTATACTATGAATAACACAAATATATAAATTATTTCAATCATATTTTACATATTAATTACATGTGCCTAAAAATAAGAGATAGTTGCATACACTATGAAGCAAAAAAAGTGTCCAAATAGATAAAGTAAGCCTTAGCAAAAAGAGCAAACCTGGAGGCGCTTCCAGACTATAAACTTTACTTTGAGGCTGCAGTAACAAAGAAAGCATGGTACTGGTACAGGAATAGACACATAAACAAATGGAACCGGACAGAGAATCTGGAATAAATCCATGGTCCTTCAACCAACTCATCTTCAACAAAGCCGATGAAAACAAACACTAGGGTAAGGAAAATAAATTTAGTAAATGGTTCTGGTAAAACTGGCTAACCACATGCAGAATAATAAAACTAGTCCTCTACCTATAACTCTATACAAAAAATAACTCAAAATGGTCAAACACTTAAATTTGAAATCTCAAATTATAAGAATAATAGAGGAAAACTTAGGGAACACTCTACTGGACACTGGGGTAGGCAATGAATTCATGGCCAACTCCTCAAAAGCAAATGAAGCAAAAGCTAATAATGACAGATGGACCCTTACTAAACTAAAAAGTTTTTGAAAAGCAAAAAAAAAAAAAAAATCAATCAAGAGAGTAAAGAAACCACACACATAGTGAGAAAAAATATTTTAAGACCATATATCCAGCAAAGTTCTAACATCCAGAATCTACAAATGAATTGACAGAAACACAGACACACACACACACACACACACACACACACACACACACACACACCCCACACACACCCCAAAACAAGCAAACAAAAAACCACGCCGTTAAAAAGTGGACAGAAGACATGACCACACACTTCTCAAAGAAAGATATTCAAGCAGCCCACAAACATATGAGAAAATTCTCAGTTTCACTAATCATGTGAGGCATGTAAATCAAAACTATAGTGAAATATCACCTCACGCTGGTAAGAATGACTATCATCAAAAACCCAAAAGCAACAGGTGTTGACCAGGCTGTGTAGGAAACGATTCTACCTGCTAGTGAGAACGTAAGCTAGTTCAATCTTTATGGGAAGCAGCATGGCGATTTATCAAATAACTAACAATTAAGCTACCATATGATCCAGCAAGCCCACGTCTAGGCATGTACCCAGAGGAATAGAAATGTTTCTGCCAAAAAGATACATGCACATGCATGTTTATTGCCACACTATTTACAATAGCAAAAATATGGAACCAACCTAGATGACTATTGAAAGTGGACTGGACAAGGAATAAGTGCTACATATACATGATGGAATACCACACAGCCATAAAGAAGAACAAGATCATGCCCTTTGCAGCAACATAGATGATGCCAGAGACCATTATTCTGAGTGAACTATCAAAGAAGAAAAAAAAAAAAAACCGGTACCACATTTTCTCCTTAATAAGCAGGCCCTGATCACTAAACACATGAGCACAAAGGTGGGAACAACACATGTTGGAAACTGCTAAAGAATAGAAGAAGGAAGGATGGATAAGAAGCACACAACCACACACTGGGTTCACTACCAAGGGGAAGAGGACTTTCTTGAAGCCTAAACCTCACCTGCACACATTTCAAAAGGTGTAGTATTTATACACAATGGAATACCATTCATCTATACAAAAGAATAAAATCTCACTTAGACAACAAGAATAAACCTAAACACCATTATACTAAGTGAAATAAGCCAAGCACTGAAGGACAAATACCACACAATTTCATTCAAAGGAAATCTAAAAAAGTTGACTTTATAGAAATGAAGTATAGAATAGTGGTTATCAGAGTCCTGGAAAGCAGGGAAGGAAGGGCAATGGAGAGATGCTGGTCAACAGGTATAAAGTTACGGGTAGATAGAAGGAATGTTTTCATGTTAACAATAGTTAACAATAATGTGTTGTATATTTCAAAAGAGCTGGGGGAGAGGAATTTGAATTCTCTCATCACAAAGAAACAACAAATCTTTGAGATAATTGGTACCACCATGCAATGTGCAAATGTATTGAAACATGACACCATACTCCACATGTGTATAAAAAGAGGACTAGTTTTGTATAAAAGTGATATTGGAAATCACTAAGTTCTTAACAATATAGAATAACAACTCTTTATGAGTTTGTAAATAATGACGATAAATTATACACATGTTAACTAGTTACCAAATTAAGGACATAACTGTGTATATGTCATAAGAAAGACTACATTTAATTTTGAAGGATAAAAATATGGCACATGGTTTCTGTGAATTTTTATCCTTTTAAGTAGAACAAAATTATATTCTAAAGGTAGAGATTGATTTAAAAAATTAAAAAGTATTAAAATAAATATACTTATTATTATTGTGAATATCATGAACCTTGAATTAAAAAATTTTCCATAAAATATTTTATATTACATTTTAAAATTGTATCTTTGTGCAAAGAACTTTGAAAGATATATGGTGAAATCAAGACAGCATATGGCATAATAGTACTGATCGATTCTTCAAAGTTGACTAAACAAATAAATCTCATAAATAACTCTGGGAAATGATTTTCTGAAATATAAAAGAAAGCAGATTCTTCCAGTAGCACACAGAGATTTTTAATGCCTTTTAAAAATTAATATAACCTTTATTTTAATATACAGCAATTTGGAAATTTTCCCTTTGTTGGTCATTAAATGTTTTTATGTAAGTGATATTTCATGGCATTTGGTGATTTACTTGACTCAATTAAGGTTGTAAATGTGCTTAAAATATATCCAGGGAGTTGTTTTAGACAGTAGCAATATGACTCGAGTTAATGTTTTCTCTCCAATACTATTTTTATTTGTCTATTAGTCTGTATAACAAAGGTCCTTATATTTTTTTACCTTTTATTTTTTTGCCCTTTTACCCTGTCTCAAGAAACACTGGCTTAATAACAGAAATGACTAATAGGAATGACCAGAATTTTTGCATAAGAAAGGATTGGTGGGGACAGCTGGATAGAATTAATAATGTATAGCTATGAGGCTGTCATGAAGCTCATTCACAAAGCCCTTGTAGCCTCACCAGTGTGTGTATATGTATGTTTGTGTATGTGTGTGTGTGTGTGTGTTTGACTTACATGGCATGCTAAATCTTTGTATCATCACACAGATTCACACTTCTCAAAATCATTAAGTCGTGCCAGCACACCTGGCTAATTTTTTGATTTATTGTAGAGATGAGGTCTTGCCATGTTGCCCAGACTAGTATTGAACTTGTGGGCTCAGACAATCCTCTTGCCTTCACCTCCCAAAATGCTGGCATTACAGGCATGAGCCACCACATCTGGTAGGGAGATAACATTACTTAGCATGCATTGAGTGCCTTCTCAACACAGTCTTTTATTCAACAAATATTTATTGAGTGTCTCCTAGATGTCAACTTCTGTTCTAAGCACTAGAAAAATTTCTGATTCCTTATAACTTTGTTATGTCTTACTTATAGAAATATTGAAACTTTACACATTTTGGGCAGAAAGTAAATATGAAAAATATCAGATATATATTTTGTGAAAATAAGTTTAAAATGTAACAGGGAAACTGAGCGAATATTAGTTGACAAGTACTTTAAAAATGGAAAAGATAAAATTTTAATCTGTCTCATTCATTTAGTTTTTTTTTCTTCTTGCATACACACATACAGAAAAAATGTCAATCTAGACAGTAGACCTTTGGAATACAAAGATAAGTAAGATTTTAAAATACATTCAAAGATGACAATTTAATATTTTAGAAACATTATTGTATGATACACTGCTGAGATCAATAGACTAAGTGGCTATAAAATGGGGAATAATTGAATCTGAAAAGTTACATAAAATTTCACAAAGGAAGATACTGAACTTATAGCACCACAGAATCTTAAAGGATTTTCAGTTTTGGAGTCTGAAAGTTAAGTGTTAAATCATAACATGGATTCAGAGAATGCCTTATTCTTTTCATTTAAAGTTTGAATACTTTATAAGGGAAAATAGCTTATAGAAAATAGAAAGAGTGTTATACTATCACCATCATATTTTAAATGCATTGGTATAAGACAGAGAAATAGGGATCTGCATTTGTGAACCATGAATCCAGTCAATTATGGAATGAACTAGATTTGAGCAATAGTGATGATTCTGAACTCCAGTGATGATTCTAGTAAAAATGCAATGAATAAAACTCCTATTCAATCAGAGTTGCTTTATTCTTATCAATAGACTTCCAGAAAGATTTAGTAGAGACCAAGAAGGTTTAAAAAATAAACAAAGTGAATTGGGAAAATTGTGTTTCTCATAGACTGGTAACATCATTATATGACTGTCTTAAAAATAGCTGTCTAAGCCAGCAAAAGATTAGAAAAACTGAAATGATCTTCTTTCAATTATGGATACATTTTTAAAATTGTTTTATTAGTTGTGTAGCTATATTCTTTTATCCTTATCTTGTATCTGTTGACATTTTTTGAAATTCCATTTAATATTTCAAATAGTACAAGTGTACCAGATTTCTCAGGTATATTGAGTCTAAAGGATTAAAAATACAAAGAGAGTATTTCCTTTAAAAAAAACTGTTATCTGTTACTAATTTTGTAAAACTTATTTAAGGTTTCTAATTACATAAATACTCATTTTCTATACTGTCTCTCTTAATGGTGTTGGTGTGAAATGACTTTATATTTTAAAAATTAAGATGTTTCTGAAAAATATTAAGAATAAACTTCTCAAAACTGAATTATATTTGTTATACTTAAATGTTCTCACACGAATTTTTATGCATATCATTAGCATGGTAGAAATGCTACTATGATACATCTAAGAATGAAACTATTCTAATGTTATTTGTAACTCTTGGTCAATCATTGTTCCAGGTTTTATATTTTTAATATCTAATAAACATTTCAACCACTTTCTATAAAACAATAATAAATGTTAACTTGTGATGGTGTCCTTGTTGCTTTTCTCTGCTTATTATGTTTCAAAACTAAGATCCTATGAAATAGTTTATGGAGCTCTTTTTATGTGGTAACTCATCAGGCTGCATATAACCTAACTCTAAATTTGACCTTTAAAAATTTGAGTGCACTATTTGATTTTCTTTCTCTCTAAATAGATTATGAAGTATTATTTTTAATTTTCCAAAAATGTTTTCTTAAAATTAATATACAGGGGTCACCTCTTTCAGGTCCCCTCCTGCTATGGGAGCTTTTCTATCTTGTTAATAAATCCTGCTTTCTCACCTAAAAGGAATTAATATACATGCATAAATGTTATATTATAAATAAAAAAGACTTTACACATTCACTATAACTACTGTTTAGCATATTACTTTTTTTTTTTTTTGAGTTGGAGTCTCACTCTGTCACCCAGACTGGAGTGCAGTGGCCACTTCTGCCACCGCAGCCTCGGCCTACTGGGCTCCGGCAATCCTTCCACCTCAGCCTTCCTAGTAGCCGGAATTACAGGCATGCGCTACCACGCCCGGCTGATGTTTTTGATTTATTGTAGAGATGAGGTCTCGCTGCCCAGGCGGGTCTCGGACCCACGGGCTCAGGCAATCCATTCACCTCAGCCTCGCAAAGGGGCAGAATTACAGACTGAGCCACCAAGCCTGGCTTGTTTAGCGTATTTCTAACGTAGTTTCTATTTCTTCATTCACCTATGATTGCTGCTGAATTAACTAGAAAACTAATTTATGGTTCTTATGTGAATTAAATTAAATTTTTATGTAAGTTTACACTGAAAACTTGTGGTTTTAAAAGACAGATTATCAGTATGTAAACTGTAGAGTTTATAGTTTGCATATGAATGCAAGTAAAGTTTCACTTGAAATTAACACCCAGGAATTTCTAAACTTATTTATCCGGTACTTTCAATTTTATTCATGTGTCAATATATTAGCAATCAATAACATGGTTAGTTGATTTGATATGGTGTTTATCATATACTAGCATATGGTCTACCACTATGTTTTGGATAGATAGTTCTACTATATTTTAGAGAGATATTCTGACAAAAATGATAACAAAATCATATGTCAATATTTGCCAGTAATTGTTAAAAATTTGAATTCTCCAATCTTTAGTGTCATTCACTGAAACTCATAAAACTTTAGTTATTACAACCCACTGAATACCAAACATTAGCAGAATAGTTCTTATTTTAATTTTAAAGATGTTGGGTACAATTAAAAATTAGGTACATAAGTGGTCATCGTACAGGTAATGTTTGGGCCTCCCTTTGCTCCTCACTTTGCCTGGTTTGAGATCAGGTACCCTTATTAAAGTTATGTGTCCCCCCCGTGGCAGTTTCCAGCTTCTGCCAATCCCTTTCTTATAGTAGTATGAAAATGGTTAGGATCCTATTATGAGTGAGAACATGTGGCACTCAGTTCTTTGTTTTGGGGATAAATCACTGAGCATTATAGACTTTAAATTCATCCACATTGCTATGAAACCCATAATTTGATCCTTTTTTTAAGGGCTGCATAATATTCCATCGTGTATGTTCCACATTATTTTATCCGGTTTTCTTTCAATGTTCAGCATGGTTGGTTCCATATTTTTGCTATTGTGGATACTGAAATAAAAATACTTGTGCAGGTATCTTTTTTGTTGAACAATTTGAGTTCTTCCAGGTACATTCCGAGAAGGTGAATTGCTGGGTTGTATAGAAGGTCAATTTTTAGATCTTTTGGGAATCGCCACACTGTTTTTCCCAGAGGTTATATTAGTGAGCTTGAACAGTTTTTCATGTATCTGTTAGCTGCTCCTATGTCTTCTTTTCATAACTGTCTATTTATATATTTTGCCCACTTTTCAATAGAGCTTTTTTTCAGTATATTTGAGTCCTTATAAAAGCTAAATGTCAGGCATTCTTAAACACCAACAAAACTCAGGCAGAGAACCAAATAAAAAGCACAATCCTATTCACAATAGCCACAAAAATGACCAAAGAAATGAAAAACATTTACAACAAAAACTAGAAGACACTGCTCAAAGAAATCAAAGAAGACAAACAAATGAAAAAATATTCCATGCTCATGGATTGGAAGAATCAACATTGTTAAGATGTTTATCCTACCAAAGACAATCTACAGAGTCAACAATAACCATTAAATTACCAACATCATTCTAATAAGACCTGAAAACAACACTGCAGAAATTCATATGGAAACACAAATGACCACGAATTGCAAAACAATTCTTAGCAAAAGGAACAAAGTGGGAAGCATCTCACTTCCAGACTTTAGACTTTACTATAAGGATATAATAATCAATACAGCCTGCTATTGGTACAAGAACAGGAATATTGACCAATGGAACAGGATAGAGATTCCAGAAGCAAAACATCAATTTCTTAACGAACTCATCTTCAACAAAGCCTCCATCGACAACCAAAGAGGAGAGGAGAACCTATTCAGTAACTCGTGCAAAGAAAACTAAGTGACCACTTGCAGAAGATTGAAACAGGACCCCTACCTATCACCATACACAAAAATCAACTCTAAATGGATCAAAGACCTAAATTTAAAACCTCAAACTATAAGAATCTTAGAAAACACAGGAGACACCTTTATGGAAATTGGAGTAACTAATTTCAAATTAAAACCCCAAATATCTATGCTCTAAGAGTAAAATAGATAGGCGGATCCTCATCACATTGAAAAGCTTCTGCAAAGCAAAAGAAACCATCAAAGGAGTGGTAGGCAGCCCACAGAATGGGAAAGAACATTTGCCAATATTTGTATATCTGACAAAGCAGTTCTTAAAAATTCTCTCAAAGTAAATGATTAAGGCTTCTCATTCTTAACCTTTTGTATTACATTCAAAAACTTAAGTTACCTAAGGAAGTAAGGTGTTAGAATAACAAGTTGTTCTTTGAACTGGATGATATATGATTCTCTAGGCAGCTAATTTATACAAATATGTTACAAGACACTTCTCCTTCTTGTTCTAGACATACATGGAATCCCTGTGGTTAGTACTAGTGTATATTTCATTAGTCCCAAGCAGCATAGCATCCAAAGTCAAGTATCTGCATAATCCTGAAAATCCACTTCATATACCTGTCCAGATTATTTTTATATCACTAAATCACAGTACATTTTGTCCAAGTTTTGAGAGTTACAATGATCAGCAGTACAGATGTCTTGTCACTATAATATTGTAACTGTGTATTATTCCCCTACAAGATTTTCCAGATAGTCACAATAGAAGTTGAAACTGGCTTTGGAATCAAAATGCTACTTGCATGCTTAAGCTTAATAACTAGGACTAGAAACTGTATGAAAATTGTAGTCAACAGACTATAATTGTTTCAGACTTTCATTCTTAAAGATACGCTGGTGCCTTGGGTAAGGATATGATCAAAATAATGGGTTTTAATTTTAAAACACTCGTCCAAATGCTTGATTGAATACAATTTTGGTGAGGAGATGGGGAATAGCAGAGTAAAATTATACCTAATTTCAGCCAAGAGTATATGTAAGATGTGTATCTACTGTAGAAAGGGACTGAAATTGAGACTGAGATTAAAACATTTTCACATTCCCTGGAATAGACAATATCAATTCTTCTATGGAAATGGTAGAAAGTAGATATAAAAATAGGGTTTAAACATTCTTAATTATTCAATGATAATCTACATTAGCTTGATTTGTCTATCCCAATAATAGGTATCCATCAACACAATGAAACTGACATGAAAGTGGTAAACTCTAGTACAAGTTAGTCATTTTTTAATGTAAAGAGTTTTCAGTAGATCTAGCCAGAAGGCAATAATGTTTTCAGGTCTAGATGTGAATTGAGGCTCTCAGTGAAGAACAAAGGGGGAAATCCATGATGACCATCAGGGAGTAGCCAACTCGCACCTGTCTAGCCAAGCAAAACAGAGAGGACAGATCCAGCTACCAATAAACTCAGGCTGCTTGAACAGTTTTGGACAGAATAAGCACCCTGCATCCTGCAGAAGTTTCTTCAAGAGCATTGAGAACAAGGAGAGAGTCTGGGTTGTCGATGTTGAAACTGGGACATCCTAACTCCACCAGGGCTAGGTTTACATAAGACCTGCAGCCCTGCATTGTGTGTGAGAGAGGGTTAGTTCTCCTGACATGATCTTGGTTGGTTGTCCTCCTCCCAGCTGTGTGTGAGTCATTGGTCCTCCATGAGAAGAGACCTGCTTAGAGCACAGGGACATGATGTCAGTCTTACATGCTCCAAAGGCAGGTCTCTCTGTGATAGGGAATCTGGTGTTTATCAAGGGCTGAGCATTTTTGTACAAGAGAGGGAGAGACACAAAAAGCAACTAGAGGCACTGTTTTCCAGTGGCAATGTTTCTTGTTTACAAATGGGAAACAGCTGCCAGGGGGCCCAATCCCCAATGTGGTCCACACATTGAGTTCCCAATGGGTGTCAGAAAGCAGTCTGATCATGGCAAAACACTTGGATGAGAAAGTACTTTGAGTGCAGCGCACTGACCAATAAGAGTAGTGTAGCAGAAGTGAATACCCCATTTCTCTTCCTGTCAACTATTTTGAACATAGAAAAGGCCCTCAGGAAAACAAGATTTATCTAGTTACAAAACAAAAAAAACACTTAGAATAACAATAAAAAGAGTTACTCCTCACAGATGAGGAAACACCAGGGGGAAAAAAAGTCATTCCTCAAAGACTTAAAAATATATCACTTAAAAAGCAGTTAACAGTCCCCAAACAATGGAAGCCACCCAGAATGAACTGTCCTTGATGATGGCATCAAAATTCAAATATTGGATGACTGAAATGTCTAAGGTAAATCACGGGAAGTTAGAAGCAAAGATCATTCAAGCCAACCAGAAAGTAAATGTTGAGTTGACTAATATAAGAAAAGTTTATTCTGAAATCCTGGAAATAAAGAATTCCTTCATGGAACTTCAAAGCACAATAACAAGCTTAGGGAGCAGAATTGATCAGGAAGAGTAAAGAATCTCAGAATTTGAGGACCAAAATATTGAAGAACCTATTCTGAGAAAAGCATGGAGAAAAACTTAAAATGAATGAACAAAATCTACAAGAGCTGTGTGGCTACATAAAGAAGCCAAATTTATGGTTGACTGGCATCCCCAGCACAGAAGAGGAAACTTAGAACGTTCTGGAACAACCCTTTCATGAGGTAATCTGATAAAATTTCTCATATCTTGCTAGAGAGTTGACCATTAAAGTGTAAAAGATTCACAGAACCCTTGCAAAGTATTATGTGAAAATACTGTACTCAAGAAATATAGTAATTAATCTTCATAAAGTAAGCATAAAAGAAAATATTCTAAAGGCAACTAGAGAGAAGGGTCAGGCCACATACTAGGGAAGACCCTTCAGAATTGCACTAGAATTCTCAGCAGGAATTCTAAAAGCCAGAAGGGACTGTAGTTCTATCTTTAATGTTCTCAAAGATATGCAATTCCACCTAATAATATCTTATTCCCCCAAGCTAAGCTTCATCAATGATGGAGAATTAAAATGCTTCCCAGACATCAAATCTCTAATATAATATATATCTCCAGACTAGCCCTCCAAGAGATGCTTAAGAAAATTGTAAACACAGAAACAAATGAATGGTTACAACCACCACAAAAACATAGGTAAGCACAGAGTTAGCAGAGCATACATATCATCAAAAAATTAAATATATGTATAGTATATGTATTATATATGTAAAAGGAAGCAGAGCAACCTCTTAAGCATCTTATAAAATAAAATCTCAAATATCAATAATTAACTTGTATGCAGATGAGCTGAAAGTAACACTATAAAGTAGGAAACTGGACAAACATGACCCAACATTCTGCTGCCTTCAGGGAACCCATCCCACTGAAAAAGGCACCCATAGGCTCATGAAAAAAAGGCTGAAAAATGACTTTGCAGAAAAATGGGAAACTAAAAAGGAGTGGGGGTAGTTATTTTGATATTAGTCAAAGGAGATTTTAGTCAATGATATTTATTTATTTATTTATTTATTTATTTATTTATTTATTTATTTATTTATTTATTTTTTAGTTGGAGTCTCAGTTGCCTAGACTGGAGTGCAGTGGTCACTCCCGGTCATCACAGCCTCGACCTGCTGGGCTCCGGCAATCCTTCTGCCTCAGCCTTCCAAGTAACTGGAACTACAGACGTGCGCAACCACCCCAGCTAATTTTTTTGATTTATTGTAGAGTTGAGGTCTCACCAAGTTGCCCAGGTGGGTCTCAAACCCACAGGCTCAGGCAATTCGTTTACCTTGGCCTCCCAAAGCACAGAATTACAGACTGAGCCACCAAGCCCGTCCTCATCAATAATATTTAAAAAGGACATGGAAGATACTACATAATGAAAAAAAGCTTTATCTACCAGCAAGAAATAGCCATCTTAAATATATATGGACTCAACACAGGAGCACTTGGTTTTATAAAACAATTTCTATGTAAATTAAGAAAGGACATAGACACTCACACAATCATAGTCAGAGACTTCAATATCCTACTAACAGTCCTAGATATATCATCGATTCAAAACCAATGAGGAGATTCAAAACCTAAACATGACACTTGGCCAAATGAATATAATAGACATACACAGAACCTTCCACCCAACAAATACAGGGTATACATTCTACTGATCAGCAAATAGCACATACTCCAAGATTGATCACAATCTCAGGCATAAAAAAATAAGTGCGATCAAATTTCAAAAGGTTGAAATAATATAAAGCATCTTCTCAGATCACAGTGGATTATGTCAAATACATATTGACATCAGCAAGATTTTCCCAAAACACACACAGACCATTGACACTAAAAAGCATTCTGTTGAATGACTTTTGGTAAAATAGATACCTCTGTGGAGAACCCATAAAGACTCTGTGTGAGTGGGTATGTGCCAGTGGGCAAGTGAGTCTGTCTGAGGGGATACTTGGTTCATGCACCAAGAGTTCACTACTGGATGTGACAGTAACCCACAACTGTCCTGAGATTGGAGCCCCCAGCACACAGAGTCATCTGCCATTACCTTGAGAGGAGGTAGTGGAGAGCAACTGCTCCTCACCAGCTGGCAACTGACCCACATCATCACTTGTGACTCCAGACTGACACAAACAGGAGAGACTGGGGAGAGGGTAGGTTGTGGAGATCTGGAACAGGCTCCAGTGACAATGACTAGAAGTCTATGGGACCTGGGACCTGGAGGAGACCTACCTTGCTTTGCCCAACTCTGTCCAGCCTCCAGTCTGAGATGCAGAGGCTTTGCTCTCATCAGACTTGGAGAAATAGATGCCCTTCCCCCATGCTGAAATGAGAAAAGACACATCAGATCTGAGTGGAAGACTTGACAGCAGCAGCAGCAAGTTGGATGAATCCAGATCTGATCTATCCTCCTCCCACAGGGAGTTGATGGGGCATCTGACCCACACTGAGACTAACCCTATCAGCTTGAGCTGAGAGTAAAGGGGAGGGGCTGCCCCTTAAGGTGTTACTCCAAGAGGAACCTGGAGCAACAGAAACGACCACAGAGTGAGTTTTTTTCCTTGTAATTTTTGGGGTTTTCTTCTTCTCTTTTTTTTTTTTTTCCATATATTTTTGTATTTGTTATGTTTTCGTTTATTTATTATTTTTGGATTTTCTGTTTGTGTATGGGTATTTTTGAGGGAGAGTACACCAACAGAAGGTTTTTGTTGTTTGTTTCTATGATTGCCTGTATTTTTTTGTCTTTGTTTGTTTCTCTGTTTATTCGTTAGTTTGTATGCTTGTCTGTTTTTCCTCTTCTCCTCTCTCCCCACCTTCCTTTCATCTTCTTCCTTCGTTTTTCCATTCTTTTCCTTTTTCTTATCTCATCTTGCTTTCGGGGGGGCAAACAGATACTCGCACTGAATGGACAGATTGTATGGCAGTGGGAAGTACGTTCCAGGGGGCCCACGCACTCATCAGTGGATACTGGAAACTGGAGATGGCTTCTGAATCACAGCTCCCACCTTAATTAAATCTCAAAACTGCAAAAAGCATAGGGCTCCACTCCCAGTCCAGTTTCAGAACTGAATAAAGCCAGAGGACCTACATAAGAAACAATAGAAGCTTGAGCAAACAGAATAAAAGCTATACCCCCCCCATCATTGAACAACAGAATTAAAGAAGAGCTTTAAAAAAAGGGCTGGGGGGAGAAAAGCTAAAGAAATGAAGAAAAATCAAAGGAAGAATATGAGTCTCATGCAGACTTCTGGGAGAATAGCCATTGAGAATACAGACTATGGAACTCAAACAATGAAGAGCCCCTGGAATGACTGGTCTCAAACCACCAACCAAGATATCAAGATACTAATAGACAGAACAAATAGAAATGAGGAGAGACAAGAGGAAAGAATGAAGGAGTTGATAACTGAGATAACAGCAATAAAGAATACAGTAATGAAATAAATAACAACAAACTGAATAGTATGGAAAGCAGAATCAACCAAGCAGAAGAAAGAGTCTCAGAGTTTGAGGACAAAAATATGGAACTAAGGCAAACCGGTAAAAACATAGAAAAGAAGCTTAAAAAGACAGAACAAAACCTCTAAGAGATGAGCAATTATATCAAGAGGCCGAATCTAAGACTAATTAGAATCCCTGAGGCAGATAGAGAGACAGCAAACACCCTGGAACAAACATTCTATGAAATTATCCAAGAAAACTTTATTCATCTCATCAGTGACACAACCATTCAAATACAAGTGATTCAGAGAAAACCTGAAAGGCAACAAGTGTGAAGACCAACTCCTAGACACAAAGTAATTTGCCTACACAGAGTAGGTAATAAAAGGAAAAATCCTAAAGGCAGCAAGAAAGAAAGGTCAGACTATAACCAAGGAAGACTAATTAGAATAGTAGTAGACTTATCTACAGAAACACTTCAGGCTAGGAGAGATTAGAGCCCAATCTTCAAAGATCTCAAAGATAAAAATTTCAACCAAGAATTACCTACCCAGCTAAGTTAAGGTTCATCAGCGGTGGAGAATTAAAATCCTTTCCAGATATTCAATCTCTAAGAGTTTTTGCTGCCTCCAGACCAGCTCTACAAGAAACACTTAAAAAGTATTACAATACCCAGCTCGGTGGTTCAGCCTGTAATCCTGCACCTTTGGGAGGCTGAGGTGAGTGGATTGCCCGAGTCCACGGGTTCGAGACCCGCCTGGGCAGGCAAGACCTCATCTCTACAATAAAATCAAAAAATTTGCCAGATGTGGTAGCGCACACCTGTAATTCCGGCTACTTGGGAGGCTGAGGTGGAAGGATCACCAGAGCCCAGCAAGTCAAGGCTGCAGTGGCTGGGAGCGGCCACTGCACTCCAGTCTGGGCAACAGAGTGAGACTCCAACTCAAAAAAAAAAAAATTACATACAGAAGAGAGGGAAAAAAAGAATGACAAAATCCTTCCAAAAATGCAGGAAAAAGATGGAAAATTCACATAAATCTACTCAAAAATCAAAAGAAAGACATTTAACAAGTAAACAAATAAACAGTAGCAGCAACAAGTTCTGTAAGAACCTCATGACAGGGATAAACTCTCACATCTCAATAATTAACCTGAGTGTGAATGGACTAAATGCACCAAAGAAAATATATAGAATGGAAAATTGGATAAAATATCATAATGCAGCAATATATTGTCTCCAAGAGACTCATATTACCAGAAAGAACCACTCACAGCCTCAAAGTAAGAGGATGGAAAGCAAAATTCAGGCAAGTGGAACACATAAGAAAGCAGGAGTCATGGTCTTAATATCAGATAAAATACCCTTGAAGCTATCAAAAATTAAAGGTATGACAAAAGGTCACTACATAAGGATAAAAGAGTCAAATCAACAACAAGAAATATCCAATCTAAACATATATGCACCTAACATAGGAGTACCAACTTTCATAAAACAGCTTCTAGATAAACTAAAAAAAGATAATGACTCTAACACAATCATAGCTGGGGACTTAAATACTCACTAACAACCCTAGACAGATTATCAAGAAAAAAATCAACAAGGAGGTTCAGAACCTCAACCTGATGCTTGACCAAATGGACTTAATTGATACATCCAGAATGCTCCACCCAACAACCATGGGACATACATTCTACTCATCACCCTATTGAACATACTCTAAGATTAATCACATCCTCAGCCATAAATCAAGCATACACAAATTCCATAAGATGGAAATATTTTCATGCACCTTCCCACACCACAGACCACAGTGGAATAAAAGTAAATATCAATACCAACAAAGCTCCCTCAAAACCCACAAAGACATGGACACTAAATAGCATGATGCTAACCAAATCCTGGGTAAACACAGAAATCAAAGCACATATTAAAATGTTCCTGGAAACAAATGAAAATGAAGAAACATCTTACCAAAATCCTGAAATGCCATGAAAACAATACTAAGAGGTTGATTCATATCTCTACAAATACACATGAAGAAAATGGAAAGATCATCAATCACCTAAGGAAGCTGAAAAAACAAGACTACCAAAACCCTAACTTCAGCAGAAGAATCCAGATCACCAAAATAAAAGCCCAAATTCGGGACATAGAAGATAAAAATAAAATAAAAATAAAAAATTAATGTAACTAAAAGCTGTTTCTTTGAAAGGATAAGCAAGATTGATAGAGCCCTAACTAAACTGATCAAGAAAAAGAGAGAAAAAGCCCAAATAAAAACAGTCAAAAATACAAAGGATAAAGTCACAACTAACCCCAAAGAAATACAAAAATTGCCAGAGATTGCTATGTGCACCTCTATAGAAACAAACGTAAAAACCTAAATGAAATAGAGGACTTTCTGAAATCCCACAATCTCTTCAGGTTGAAACAAGAAGAAATTGAGACCCTAAATAGACCAATAACAACACTGGAAACTGATTATGTCATAAGAAAATTACCCACAAAAAAAAGTCCTGGACTAGATGACTTTCCAGCAGAATTCTACAAAACATACAAGGGGGAACTGATACCAATCCTATTGAAAGTATTCCAGGAAATTAAGGAAGATGGAACTCTCTCCAAATCATTTTATGAAGATAACATCACTTTGATACCCAAACTGGATAAAGATCCAGCAAAGAAAAGAGGCCAATATCCTTGATGAACATAGATTTTAAAATTCTCAACAAAATTCTAGTAAACCAGATTCATCAACACATCTCAAAAATCATCCACCATGACCAAATATGCTTCATCCCCAGGATGCAGGACTGGTATGACATCCACAGGACCATAAATGTAATTAAATATAACAACAAGCCAAACTCGGTGGCTTAGCCTGTTGTAATCCCACGATTTGGGAGGCTGAGGTGAGTGGATTGCCTGAGCCCGCGGGTTTGAAACCCGCCTGGGCAACTTGGCGAGACCTCATCTCTACCATAAATCAAAAAATCATGCTGCCCATCAAAAGGACTGGATTAAAAAAATGTGGTACATATACATGATGGACTATTATGCAGCCATAAAGAACAAAATCATGAATTTCACAGCAACCTGGATGGAACTAGAGTCTGTAATACTGAGTGACCACTCACAGAAACAAAGATCTATGTATCACATGTTCTCACTCATATAGTGGACCTTGATCACCCAACGTATTACCATAAGAAAATGACTGATAGTGGTGGGAAACTATGGGGGGGGTAGGGGAAGGGAGATGGGATTAATGGCAGTAAACATCTGTCTGGGAACGTGGAGACACCTTTTATCAACAAGGGTGCCTGAGCGAAGCATATTTGTACCTAACCCTTAACTGTACCCCACAGTACCATAACAAAAAATATCGATTATAAAAAAAAAAAAATCAGCAGGGCATGGTAGGACATGCCTGTAACTCCGGCTACGCAGGAGGCTGAGGCGGAAGGATCACCGGAGCGCAGCAGGTTGAGGCTACAGTGGCCGGAAGCAGCTACTGCACTCCAGTCTAGGTGACAAAGTGAGACTCCAACTCAAAAAAAAAAAAAGAAATATATATATATATATATATATATATATATATATAAACAGATATAAAAACAAAAACCACATAATTATATCATTAGACGTGGATATAACTTTTGATAAAGTCCAGCACCGTTTTGGATAAAAACCCACAAACTTCTAGGCATAGATGGAACATACCACAAAATAGTAAAATAACCATCTATGAGAAACCCACAGCCAATATACTGCTAAATAGGTAGAAAATTGGAACCATTTCCTCGAAAAACAGTACAAGGCAAGGATGTTCACTCTCACTTCTCCTGTTCAACATAGTATTGGAAGTCCTAGCTGGAGCAATCAGGCAAGAGAAGAAAATCAGGGGTATTCATGTAGGAAAAAGGGAAGTTCAGTTATCCCTCATTGCAGACAATATGATTCTACAACTTGAAAACCTAAGGAAATCTGTCAAAAACCTCCTTGCACTGATAAAGAACTTTGTCAAATCTCAGGGAATAAATAAATGTGAACAAAATAGTCATATTCCTATACACCAACAATAAACATATAGAAACCCAAATAAAAAGCACAGTCCCATTCATAATAGTCAGAAAAAAGAAAGAAATACCTTGGCATAGTCCCAATCAGAGAAGTTAAATACTTTTACAATGAAAACCACAAAACACTGCTTAAAGGAATTAAAGATGACACAAACAAATGGAAAAATATTCCATACTCATGGATTGGAAGAATCAACATTGTTAAGATGTCCTTCCTACTCAAGGTAATCTACAGATTTAATACAGTACCTATTAAATTTCCAGTAGTGTTCTTGGACCTGGAAATGACAATACAGGAATTCATATGGGAACATAAATGACCAGGAATAGCCAAAACAACCCTCACCAAAAACAACAAAGTGGGAGGTATTACACTCCCAGACATTAAACTTTATTATAAGACTACAATAAACAAAACAGCCTGGTATTGGTATAAGAACAGGCATATAGACCAATGGAACAGGGTAGAGATGCCAGAAGCAAAACCTCAATTTCTCAACCAACTCATCTTCAGCAAAACCTCCACCATCAACCACTGCAGAGGTTTACCTATTCAGTAAACGGCACTGGGAAAACTGGTTGACTACATGCAGAAGCTTAAAACAAGACTCATAAGTAACACCATACAAAAAAATCAACTCTAAATGGATCAAAGACATAAATGTAAAACCTCAAACTATAAGAATCTTAGAAAATACAGGAGATACCCTTATGAAAAATTGAAACTGACAACTAATTCCTGATCCAAACCCCAAGTGCCCATGCTATATGAGGTAAGATAGACAAGTGGGACCTCATCAAACAGATAAGCTTCTGCAAAGCCAAAGAAACAATAGAGAGAGTGGGGAGACAGCCCACAGACTGTTAAAAAAATATTTGTCAACTGTATATCTGGCAAAGGGTCTAGAATCTATAAGGATCTCAAACATGCCAGAAAAAAACAAACAAACTAATAAACAAGACAAAACAAAAAAACTTCGTTGCAAAGTGGGCAAAAGATTTGAAGAGGTGCTTCTCAAGAGAAGACATATGAGCAGCCAACAGATACATTAAAAATTGTTCAGCCTCACTAGTCTTCAAAGAATTGCAAATTAAATCCACACTGTGATACCACCTAACTCCATTCAGGATGGTCATCATAAATAACTCAAAAAGCAACAGATGCTGAAAGGATTTAGTGAAAAGGGAATACTTCTACACTGTTGTTGGGAGTGCAAACTAGTACAAACTCTGTGGAAAACAGTTTGGTGATTCCTAAAAGATCTGAAAATTGACCTCCCATGAAAGACTCTGCAATTCCCCTACTGGAAATATACCCAGAGGATCTCAAATCACTTTATGAAAAAGATACCTGCACATGCATGTTTATTGCAACATTATTCAAAACAGCAAAAACATGGAACCAACTGTGCTGTCGATTGAAAGAGGATTGAAAAAAATGTGGTACATATACATGATAGAATATTATGCAGCCATAAAGAAGGATAAAATTATGAACTTCAAAGCAATCTGGATGGAATTAGAGTCTATAATACAAATTGATCTATCACAGAAACAATGAACCAAGTCTCATTAATTCTCACTCATTAGTGGACCTTGAACAACTATCATAATACTATAAGAAAGGAATTGGTAGCAGTGGGAAACTGCCAGGGGGCACACCTCATCAAGGGTACCTGCATAATGAACATTTGTATAACTAACTCTGAATTGTACCCCCCATATTAAAAATTAAAAAAAAAAAGAAAATAGATCACAAGTAAACAGCCTAATGTCATTCTTAAGGGTACTTAAAAGACAAGAATAATTAAATCCAACATCGGAAGAAAAATTCATATTAATATGATAATGTTACAATTGCATGATATAAAAGACAAAAATATTATATAAACGATCAAAAATACGAAAAGCTGATTTTTTTGGAAAGGTAAATAAGATTGACACACCCCTGTCCAGAATGACTTTTCAAAAAAGAGAAAGTTGAAAAAGCACAATTAGAAACAAAAAGAGTGATGTTACAACTGACTCTCAAGATATTTAAAAGATTATCAGAGATTACTATAAATATCTACATAAAAATAAACCAGAAAATCCAGAGGAAATGGAAGATTTTCTGGCATCACACAACCTCACAAGGTTGAATGCTCTGGAAATGACTTCCAGTACTATGTTACATAAGAGGGGTGAGAGCAGGCATCCTTGTCTTGTTCCAGTTATTAGTGGGAATGTTTCCAGTTTCTATAAAATTGCCAACATCATATTTTCACAGACTTAGAAAAGACAATAAAGAACTTTGTATGGAAGTAATAAAGAGCATGAATCGCCAAAGCAATCCTCAGCAAGAGAAACAAAGCTGGGGGTATTATACTACCAGACTTTAAGCTATATTACAAGGCTACAGTAACCAAGATGGCATGATATTGGTACAGGAATAGGCACATAGACCATTAGAACAGGACAGAGATTCTGGAAATAAAAACATAGTCTTTCAACCAACTCATATACACCAGAACCATCAATAACAAACTAGGGAAAGGAAATTATATTTAGCAAAGGGTGCTGGGAAAACTGACTAGCTACACTGTTGGTGGGAATGTAAGCTAGTTCAACCTCTATGGAAAGCCATGTGGCACTTTCCAAAAGAACTAATAATTGAACTTCCATATGATACAGCAATGCCTGTCTTGGAAATATACCCAGTGGTACAGAAATGTCTCTACCAAAAAGGTATCTGCACACGCATGTTTATTGCTGCATTATTCACAATAGCAAAAAAACTGGAACCAAACCAGATGCCCATAGAAAGTGGACTGGATAAAGAAAACGTGGTACACATGCATGATAGAATATTACGCAGGCATAAAAAACAAAATCATGGTCTTTGAAGCAATTTGGATGTAGTTGGAGACCATCCTACTAAGTGAACAATCGCAGAAACAGAGAACTGAGTAGCACATATTCTCACTCATAAGAGGGTCCTAAACACTAGTCTCATGAGCACAGGGGTAAGATCCACAGAGGCTGGGTACTGCTAAGGGGCGGGGGAGAAAAGGGATGTGGTAACACAATGGGTATCTGTTCCACTACCAAGGGGAGAAAGTGTCAGTTAGAAGCCCAAACTTTACTTGCATGCCATCTACTTATTTAGCAAATCCTCAGTTGTACTCTACAACTCAAAATATAATTAAAATTAAAAAAAAAAATAGGGACCTAAAGTTGGCCACTGATGGAAACCCTCCCTCTGAATATTGCCCAGGAAGAAATGTGAACACACACAGATAATCAAATATTATATGTATTCACAGCAAGGTTTGTTTCAAGACAAATGATTTAATGCTGATGTATTTACGCCCCAGTCAGGATTACCACAGGTCATGAGCCACAAGCTGCCGTCATTACTGGGCAGTTATGGCAATGTTGGAAAGCTGGTGTAAGATTAATGAGGCAGAGCTTGACAGAAATGCTGAGTAACTTTATTCATAATACACTGAAAAATGAACTTTATAGATTTTATAAAATTTGACCATACCGACCTTAATAAAATGCACAATAAATCTGACAATTTGTTATGACTTTACTGATAACTGAAGGAGACATATTTCAAGAGATGGTCACAGCTATTATTATACACATGCCACATTTCTATGGGTGATTCCTGCTCTTTCCTCATAAGTGACTACACTTTTTTTTTGCCTGAAATTATTTATGCCTCATCTTCTTAAAAGCTATGAGATTTAACATAATTTTGTTAAATCCCTTAGCAAAATCTTACTAATTGTGTCTTAAACTTTACTAATAATTTTCAGGACACACGAAATGTGAAAGCACGAGTATGCGGGAGAGGTCTGGGCATTCTGCATGATTCTCCAAGATTTAGATTTATAAATCTAACATGGTCTCTGACCAGAGGACAGAATGAGATCAATAAATGAGATTGACATATTACATCATACAACAAAGAGAGCTAGGTAATGAAACATCCTCATTTTATATCCAGCCCATGTAAAGGATACATGATGTTTTCCAGGAAGCAATGGCTCATAAATCTATAAATACTAGATTTATCTACCATAAGCAGTGCTAAACTCAGGGACTATTTTTGAAGAGGTCAGTTATTAGCATATTCAGAAAAAAAAATCTGACCACTTGATTTCTTTCCTAAGATTATGCTTCTACTGTACAGAGAAAAAAATAATGAATTACTCAACAGCTGCTTTAACACTATCTTCCCCAGCCCACCCTTTGAATTGGTCAATGTATTCTTAAGGTAGATTTCTTAGATACCCATTAGTTTTTTTACAATAAAAAAACAAGAAAAATCTCAAAGTTTAGCAAGATTAGAGTCATCCAGTGGTGAGAAGGATGTGTGTTTTATTGATCAGAACTATACTTATTTATGTCTTTTAAAAAATTATTTGACTATCTAACCATCTCTGTTACTCTTTTTCTTCATCAGTTATGTAACCATTTTATATATGTGAATATATGTGTACTTGTACATATATATTAGAATGTGTAATTTATGTAAAGGTAAAAGCATTGAGATTGGTCAAAATATAATTCCTAGAGGCTTACCCTAATGATAGAGAACACTTCTAACCCAAAAAAGGAGGAAAAAAGGAAAACTCCCTTATAGAATACAGACTGTGGCTGAAAATTAAGGGAAAGTTGAGGAAGAGAAAGGCAGAACTACCTAATGATACCTAGAAGCTTGTGAATATAAAACCCTGCTCTGCATGTCTGGAACATGGTTATGTTCACAAGCTAGACAGAATATGAAAATAGTCAAGCAATGGCTCCTACTCACAGACCGTGTTATTTGGAATATGTTGTACATAGAAAAATTTTATTTATCTTGGTTAAAAAAATGATGTGTTAATCTTCTGCATGTGGTCAGCCCATTTTCCCAGCACCATTTACTGAGTAGGTTCTCCTCTCTCCAGTCGTTGGTGGTGGAGGCTTTGTCAAAGATGAGTTGGTTGAGAAACTGAGATTTTGCTTCTGGAATCTCTATCTTGTTCCGTTGGTCTACATGTCTGTTCTTGTACCAATATCAGGCTGTTTGGGTTATTGTAGCTTTATAATAGAGTTTAAAGTCTAGGAGTGTGATACCTCCTACTCTGCTGTTTTTTGCTAAGGATTGTTTTGGTGATTCATAGTCGTTTATGTTTCCTTATGAATTCCTGTATTGTTGTGTCCAGGTCTGAGAAGAATGCTGCTGGAAATTTAATGGGTGTTGCATTAAATCTGTAGATTGTCTTATGTATGATGGACATCTTAACAATGTTGATTCTTCTAGTCCATGAGCATGGAATATTTTTCCATTTGTTTATTTCATCGTTGATTTCTTTGAGCAGTGTTTTGTAGTTTTTATTGTAAAGGTCTTTCACGTCTCTGGCTAGGAAGATGCCAAGGCATTTGATTTCTTTTCTGGCTATTGTAAATGGGACTGTGCTTTTTATTTGGGTTTCTGTTTGTTTGTTGTTGATGTATAGAAATGTAACTGGTTTTTGCACATTGATTTTATACCCTGAGACTTTGCCAAAAACAACAGATGCAGCAGAGGAAGTGGTGAAAAGGGAACACTTCTACACTGTTGGGAGTGTAAACTAGTACAGCCTCTGTGGAACAGTGTGGTGATTCCTAAAAGATCTAAAAATCAACCTTCCATAAGACCTTACAATTCCCCTACTGGGAATATACCCAGAAGAACTCAAATCACACTATGAAAAAGATACCTGCACATGTATGTTTATCACAGCATTTTTCACAGTAGCCAGAACATGGAACCAACCATGGTGCCAATCAAAAGAGGACTGGATTTTTTAAAATGTGGTACATATTCATAATGGAATATTATGCAGCCATAAAGAAGAGTAAAATCATGAACTTCACAGCAACCTGGATGGACTTAGAGTCTATAATACTGAGTGATCTTTCACAGAAACAAAGAACTGATTATCCCATGTTCTCACTCATAAGCAGACCTAGAACAATTATCATAATACTATAAGAAACAGTTGGCAGTAGTGGGAAACTGCCGGGAGGGAAGCAGGGAAGCGGGATTGGCAGTAGTGGGAATCTGCCTGGGGAAGTGGGGGGGGATACTTCGTCAACAAGGGTACTTGCATAATGAACATTTGCATAGCTAACCCTGAATAGTACCCCACACCTTAAAAATAAAAAAAACTAAAGAAAAAAATGATGCGATATTATAATTGTAACTGATTTATGGTGTGTCAAACGTAATATTAAACTCTCTGACATAGTTATAGAATAGAGAAATAAAGGGCTGACAATCCATTAATAGCATTAAGTGGAAAGAGAATATCAAAGAACAATGATTTCCAGAATAATAAAATATTTTAGAAACTGTAATAAAAGCAGGCTTGAGGTACTACCTACAGAAAACAATTATTGGAGAGTTGGAGACCATTTGTTTATATGGCTTTATTATCTACCATATTCAATCTCTGATTCCTAATAACATGACACTCTAAATCGATTTGAAATTCAGTAGCTGTTCTTGAATGAATATGTACTATACGTTTACTCCCAGCATTAATCAATGGTATGGTGTTTTGTGAAATTCACTATTCAATTAGTTGTTCAATTAGAGCTTTTTATTTTCAGGCATAGTTTGTATTTTGTAAAAGAGTTTTCTTTTTAGCCTCCTTTTTGGGTTAGAAGTCTTTTCTATCATTAGAGGAAGCCTCCAGGAACATTATTCTGACCTAACTCAAAATGCTAAGACCAGTTTATAACATCCCCAAAAAAGCATTTTTGCAATTTGGGCTAGTGCTAATCAATTCACTATATGTATATAATTGCCATTGAATGTCCATAAATATCATGCCATTTGGTGCATGAATTGTACCCAGAAACATGTATCCTATAAGACTAACAGTTTCATGTAATTTATTCCTAAATTCTCCTCTGTCTTTTTGTGTCATGGAATTACATTGATGTTCTTTGCTTCTTTCCAAAAGTGAGTCATATTCAATATTCACCCCACCAAATGACAACCAAGTCTATTCAGGATGCCTGAGTTTACATACATATTTTCCTTGAATGAATTCTATTGACATTCATTTTTCATGAAAGGAGTGTATAAAACCATGATGTTGCTGAGCAGATCATCATAACTTATTTTACACTGCACATGAGGCACTGTCTTTGCAAAGCATCATCTTAGTTTATGATTGCTCAGAGTGTAGAAGCTTGTCCATAAGCCTTATTATGTCATATCCCATTAATTAATAATTATCTCAGGACATATGAAAATTAACTAGAATGGAAAACACAGTCCATAAACTGCAAACCAAGAGGTAATTGTAATAGACTTTCTATAAATCAAGTCATCTACAGATTTTTTCACAGGTTTTCACCAGATAATCCACATGGAAACTTTATATAGCGAGAGCTTGCAGTTCTGTGGGTAATCCTTCTTCAGAGACAAGTCTAAGTTTCTTTTAATACTGGTCATTATCAATACTAGATCTGAGGTAGATTAGCTTAGTGTTTCGCTTTCTTACTCTAAATAATCTCTGTGAAAACAAATAGATCCCACCACGAAACTCAAATTTACTTATAATCTGCTTTGCTCTCTTTCTGCTATGATTTCACTAGTCTGCATTTATTATTACTTTTAATAATTCCAACCTTATTCCCATAATCATCATCTCCATACCCACAGGATGTGATGATAAGCTTCATAAGGCTTTTTCATAAGTCTATCGCTGCAACTTTGTAATTAAGCCACATTCACTTTTAGTCATAATTTGGTTATTTATATGTAATGAAATTATGTACCACCTCAAAGAACAATTGCTATCATTATTAAATTTAATGATAACTACATTGTGTCTTGGCTTTTGGTATTGTTGAGAGGTCATTCTTTATGTGTGTTTTGTGTTTCTGAATCTATGGAGAGTAGAAACCATAATTATTTTGCAAAATTCTTAAGTTTTTAAAAAATAATTGATGGATGGACATTACAATTAAAGACAGTATCTTCCTATGGAGGAGTGGGAAGATTTTTTGTTTTGCTGTACAGCATTCATTTAAAAAGGATGGGTTTCCCAAATTTGAGACTTATTTCCTGTAATTCAACTAACCTATTGTGTATGTATATGTCTTTAGCCCTCTTTGAATTCCCTTGTAAAAATTAAATCTTAAAAAGTGGCCTGATATGATGTTGATATTCTAGGTAATTCTAATATTAATATTAATATTATAAAGACTTTAAGAATTAACTTGTCCCCGGCTTACACAATGTATTCATTCTAGAATCCGAAAACCACTTGAGTGAAAAATAAAGATATCAGAACATTCTTTACTAAATAAGATGTATCAGGTACATTTCATTGTATTGAAATTGACAAAACAATGCAGTCAGTACAACAACTACAAAATTTTGCCCTCTAAAACCTTTGAGAAGTTCGAGGTCAGTTTTGCTGGAAAATTAAAGGAAAGCAGAAAAACAGTCTCTATTCAGATAGTACACAAAAGCCTGTATTTGTTGAAGAAAAGATTTTAATGTCAAATAAAAAGCCATGATAAAAAGGCTATATCAATGCAATGGAAAAAGACGTGGCAGAGAATCAGAGCCAAGAAAGAGGCAAAAAACTAAAGAATAAATGACATGCCAGGTTTCAGTATATTTTCAAGTTAAACAAAACCTCCTTTCAGTCCTACTTGGCCATGAAACTACAATGTCTATGTAAAGGATGGAATATATATATACTTGAAGACAAGATTAGGGCAGGGTGCAGTGACTCACATCTGTAATCCCAGCACTTTGGGAAGCCGAGGCAAAAAAAACAGTCTAGGCAATATTGTAAGACCTCATCTTTATAAAAACACAAAAATAGCCAGGCATGGTGGTGTACACCTGTACTCCCAGTTACTCAGGAGGGTGAGGCAGAAGAAGAATTGCCTGAATCCAAGAGGTCTAGGCTGCTGTGATCCATGATCATCATGCAACTGCACTCCAGCATGGGTGACAAAGTGAGACCTCAAACAAACAAAAACAAATAGAAAATAGGATTAAGCATTTAAGTGACTTCTTAGGTCTTATTAAACTTGTTAACGAGAATTGGAATTTAAGCTGTTTAACATACAGACTCAACACCAGCTTCATTTTCTAGATATTCATGTATATGCAAATACATGTATATATTCATATGCATAGATAGTTGTATATATATAAAAGCTTTAATAATAGCTTTATGTGATAACTCATGAACTTAAAATTTTGCCCTACAAAATTGTACAATTTGTTTGAGTGTATTAATAGAGTTGTCCAAAACACTAGCGTGATGTAATCTCAGAAAAATTTTATGACTCCTCCGAAAACTCCTTGTGTCACACACAGTCATTTCCCCCTTCCCCCAACCCCAATCCCTGGTAACCATTAGTCTATTTTATCTGTATGGATTTCAGATAAATGGCATCTAGAATATGTGGCCTTTTGCAACTGACTCCTTTACGTTTAGCATAATGCTTTCAAGATTCATCCATGTTGTAGCATGTATGAGAAACTCCTTCCTTTTAATAATTAAATGATTATATCTTATATGAATATTTTACATTTTGAATATCTATCTATTGATTGACATCCTGTTTTGTGGCAATCTTGAATAGTGCTCCTATGAAACTTCATAGGCAAGTTTGTATTGGTACATATGTTTTCAATTCCTAAATGTTTTCATGTTTTTTAAAATATATGCCTATGGAGAAATTTCTGGGTCATATAATAACCACATGTTGAACCTTTTGAGGAACTGCCAGAATATTTTTCTAGTGGTTGGACCACTCGACATGCATTCCTACCACTGTTCCAGTTTATTTGGATCATTTTCAACACTAATTATTTTCTGTGTGTTTTGATTATAGTCATCCTTGTAAATATGAAGTGGAATCTTGATGTGGTTTTTTAGACATTCCTTTGATGACTAATGATGTGAAACATATTTGCATAAGCTTATTGTTCATTTTCATGCATATTTTCTTTTGATAATGGTGCATGCAGATTCTTAGTTGATTGTTTAATTGGTTTATTTGTCTTTGGTGTTGTTGAGTTGTAAGTTCCTTATAGGTTCTAGTTACTAGTTTCTTATCAGATATATTATTTGCATACATTTTTCTCCCATACACGTGTCTGCTATTTAATTTTATTGATAGTGCCTTTAAGTCAAAAGTTGAAAATTAATAAAGTTCAATTATTCTTTTTTTTGTCATTTTTTTTTTTTTTTTTGGTGTCACATCTAAGAAACTCTTGTCTAATTCAGTCATAAACATTTGTTCTTTTTGGGTTTTTTTCTAAGTTTTCTATAGTTTTAACTCATATTTAATTGTATGAACTATGTGGTATTGATTTTTGTGTTTGGTGTGAAGAAGGGATCCAGCTTCCTTCTTTTGCATGTAGGTATACTTTTGCCCCAATACATGTCAATCGTTATTTATTTATTTATTTATTTATTTATTTATTTATTTATTTATTTATTTATTTATTTATTTTGAGTTGGAGTCTCACTCTGTCGCCCAGACTGGAGTGCAGTGGCCGCTCGCGGCCACCGCAGCTTCGACCCGCTGGGCTCCGGCGATCCTTCCGCCTCAGCCTTCCGAGTAGCCGGAATTACAGGCATGCGCTACCACGCCCGGCTGATTTTTTGATTTATTGTAGAGATGAGGTCCCACTGCCCAGGCGGGTCTCGAACCCGCGGGCTCAGGCAATCCACTCAGTCCCCCAGAGGCGCGGGATTACAGGCTGAGCCACCGAGCCCGGCTTGTCAATCGTTATTTAAAAAGTCTGTTTTTCACTGACTCATTTTGCTACCTTCTATTATAGTAAGTGTTCGACTGGACTCTGTTCTGGGACCCTGAACAACATTCTTCAAATATTTGGAATTTCCTGAATGATAGAAGTGTCTTTGATATTTATAGTGAGTCCTATTAATTTATGCTAACTAGGTGACTCAAGGTGAGTTCTGCTTACACCAGAACAACCAGTCAGGTGACTACAGCATTGATGTTTTGAGTGACATGCTATCAATTGACCTCCAGGGGTTGTAGGATGCTGGAGACTGAGTTTACTCATACAATGATTCTGTCAATCTTGCCTATGCTAAGAAACCCCATTGAGAACTCAGGACACAAGGGCTTGGAGGAGCTTCACTGATTCACAATGTGTTGTGTATGTTGTTTTACCATAAATGTTCTGGAAGGGTAATGTATTCTGATTCCATGGAAGAGTACACCAAACAATTTATGTTTGAGGTCCTCCCAGACCAAGTATAATACTTTCCTGAATATTCTGCATTGTTCTAGCAAATTATTGAGTGTGAAGTGGTAGTGTTGGCCTCAAATATGTAGAGAGTTCCTCAGAAGTGAGGGTCTCTCTGCAAATATCTGAGCTTGCATCTGGTAAAAGTAAGAAAGTAGTCTTTGGAAATTTAGCCTAGCTTTAGGAAGTTAGTATAGAAAACCATTGTATATGCTTGTCAGAAATTGACCATAAATATAACTGTAAACTCTCATTAATATTTCAGTAATCTACACTCTTATCTACATGCAAGTACTATGCTATCTTGATTATTATAGCTTTTTTTTTTTTTTTAGTTGGAATCTCACTCATTTGCCCAGGCTAGAGTGCATCACGGCTCTGCAGACTCAACCTCCTGGGCTCGGGTGATCCTTCTGCCTAAATCTTTCAGGTAGCCGGGACTACTGGCCATACCACCACACCCAGCTATGTATTTATTTGTTTGTTTGTTTGTTTGTTTGTTTTTATCTTCTTGTAGAGATGGCATCTCTCTATTGCTCAGCCTGACCTCAAACTACTTGGCTCAAAAGACCTTCCTGCCTCAGTCTCCCAAAGTTCTATGGTTGCAAATAACCACCACTCCAGTTATTGTAGCTTTTTATAAGTTTTGAAGTAGAACAGTGTGTTATTCAACCTCTGACTTCTTTTTAAATAATGTTCTGTCTATTCTGTCCCTCAATAAAATTCCTAGAGATTTGAGGTTTACTTTTGCAATATTTGCAAAAAATTTTACTGGGATTTGATGGAATTTGCAATGAATCAATGGATCAATTTGAGGTGAATTTCAAACTTCACAATATTAAGTCTCCTGATCTAAGAATTTAAGATGTCTTTTCCTTTATTTATAACTTTTACAATTTTGTTCATAACATACTGTAGTTTTCAGTGTACAAGTCCCGCTTCATTTGTTAATTTTTAAAGTATTTTATTATTTTACCTACTATTATAAACACAATTTTTGGTTTAATTTTATTTTAAAATTATTTATTTCCAGTGTATAGAAATAGTTTGCTTTGTTTTTTAGAAATTGTCACTTAGATCATATGGGCCAGAGAATTTGTTTGCGGGAAGTTTTAAAATTTCTAATTCAATCATTTACTTGGTATAGGTATATTTAGATTTTATAATACTTCTTTAGTCAGATTGGCAGTTTATGTCTTTTAGAAATTATTCTATTTCATCTACCTTGTATAATTTGTTGGCCTTGAGATTTTTGTAGTATTCCTTTATAATAATGGTTTTTAATTTTTATATGTTCTCTTAAAATTTCCCCAATTTCATGCATGGTTTTATTAATTTTAGTCTGCAATTTTTTCCTTATTAAGTCTAGCTAAATATTTGCCATTATTATTTATCTTTTCAAAGAACTAAGTTTTGTTAATTTTTAAAATTATTTTTCTACTGATTTTGTCATTGATTTCCACTACATTATTTATAATTTCTGTCCTTATGTTTGCTTTTGATTTAGTGTGCTTTTTTCAATCCAGTGACTTAAGGGGGATGTTTAGGTTAATAATTTGAGACATTTCATCCTTTTATATTAGTAATTATAATTATATAACTCCCTTAAGTACTGTTTTAGCTGCATCCTACACATTTTGATATAGTGTACTTTCATTTCATTTATCAAAACATATAGTCTAATTCTTTTCTTTGGCATTCTTTTTTGACTTGTCATGTGGGATTGTGCTTTTTAATTTTCATGTTTGTAATTTTTCCATATTTCCTTCAATCATCAACTTACAAATTTTTTCCATTTTATTGTTGCTAAAGAATATATTTCTATAGTTAAAATTATCTTAAATGTACTGGGACTTGTTTAGCTGCCTAGCAGATGGTCTGTCTGTAATACCAGTATATACATACTTTAAAAATTTTGCATTATAGTATTTTTGGTTGAAGATTCTATAGGTGTACGTCATGTCCAGTTTATTTATAGTGTGGTTAAATTTTTCTATGTCTATCTAAATTTTTCTATATCTATTTTAATTATCAGCCTAGTTTTTCACCTATTGTTAAAAATAGGGTACCGAAGCCTCTAATTCTCATTGCTGAATTTTTAAAATTTATTTTACCCTCCAATAATTTCAGTTTTTGCTTCATGCATTTTGGGGCTCTTGTTAAATGTATGAATACTTATAAAAGTTATATCTTCCTGATAGATTGGCACTTCTTGCCACTTAAAAATGCATTTATTTGTCTCTAGTCATAATTTTTATCTTGAAGTTTATTTGTTTAATATACTATAGTCACTTCAGCTGTCTTTGGTTCCGGTTATATAGTGCATCATTTTCTTTTCTTTTTTTAAAAAAAATTAAAAGTTGTGGTGTACAAGTCAGGATTGGATACACAAGTGATTTAGGTATAGGTGGAATTTTGGGCCTCTCATTGGACCTCACTTTGCCTGGATTAATATCAAGTACCCTTATTGATGTTATGTGCTTCCCGCCTCTTTACCCTGGTAGTGTCCCATTACTGCCAATCCCCTTTCTATAGTATTGTGATGATAGGTGCTCAGAATCCACTTATGAGTGAGCACATGTTGGATTCAGTTCTTTGTTTCTGTGATAGATCACTGTGTATGATAGACTCCAAATCCATCCAAGTTGCTGTGAAGTCTATATATTTTTTTCTTTTTTAATAGCTGCACAATATTCCATTGTGTATATAGACCACATTTTTTTCCAGTCCAGTTTCAATGGGCAGCATGGTTGGTTCCATGTTTTTGCTATCGTAGTGCTGCAATAAACATGCATACACAGGTATCTTCTTAGTAGAAGGATTTGAGTTCCTCGGGCTATATTCCCAGAAGGGGTATTGCTGGGTTGTATGTAAGGTCAATTTCTAGTTCATTTAGAAGTTGCCACACTGTTTTCCACAGAGGATGAATTAGTTTTCACACCCACCAACAGTGTAGAAGTGTTTCTTTTTCTTCACATCCTCGCTAGCATCTGTTGTTTTTTGTTTTATTGATGATGACTATTCTTACTGGAGTTAGGTGGTATCTTAATGTGGTTTTGATTTGCATTTTTCTGATGATTGGTGAGGCTGAGCATTTTTTTGTGTGTCTGTTAGCTACTGCTCAAACTGAAAAGCTTCTGAAGCAAAAGAAACCATCAAGAGAATGGGGAGACAGCCCACACAATGGGAGAAAATATTTGCCAACTGTATATCTGACAAAAGGCTAACATCCTTGATCTACAAGGAACTCAAACACGCCAAAAAGAAAAAAAAAGCCCCATTAAAAAATAGGCAAAAGACATGTATAGACACTTCTCAAAGAAGATAATATGAGTACATCATTTTCTAACTTTTGCTTTCAACCTATTTATATTTTTGAATCTAAAAAGTACCTCATGTAGAAACCATATATTTGGATTATAGCCTTAAGAAGTAAATTTGCAAATTTTTACCTTTTTATTGATATGTTTAATCCATTTAAATTTAACGTAATTACCAGTAAGTTATACAGTTTACTTTTGAAAAACATGAATTTGAACGACTTGGGTCCATTTATACATAGATTTTCTTTCACTTTTGCCACCCCTGATATAACAAGACCAACCCAGCTGCTTTCTCCTCTCAGACTCTCTAGTTTGAAGATGATGAAAATGAAGAGCCTTATGATGATCCACTTTCACTTAATTAATAGTAAAGATATTTTCTCTTTATGATTTTCCTAATAACATTTTCTTTTCCGTATCTTACTATAGTAAGAGTACAGTATATAATACATAGGCAAAATATGTGTTCACTAATTGAATTTTTGGGAAGGCTTTTTTTTTTGTTGTTGGAGTCTCACTCTGTCGCCCAGACTGGAGTGCAGTGGCTGCTCTCGGTCACTGCAGCCTCGCCCTGCCGGGCTCTGACGATCCTTCCGCCTCAGCCGTCCAAGTAGCTGGAACTGCAGGCGCGCGCTACCACGCCCGGCTGATTTTTGATTAGTTGTAGAAATGAGATTTCGCCAAGTTGCCCAGGTGGGTCTCGAACCCGCGGGCTCAGTCAATCCACTCACCTCAGCCCCCCAAAGCGCGGGATTACAGACTGAGCCACCGAGCATGGGTGGGAAGGCTTTTAATCAGCAGTAAACAATTAGTAAAGTTTAAGGGAGTTCAATGTTACGTGTAGATTTTTGGCTATGGGGGCACTGGGTGCCTCTACTCCTCATGTGCTTAAGGATCAACCATCTGCCAATTCACTATTTTTTCCCCAAATATATGTCTTTATTTTTCCTCTATGCCTTCATTGCTTAGTTCTTTTCTACTAAACAGATGCTGCCTAATACTAAATTATGAAATGTAATTTTTAATTTGAAAAATATTTTACATTTGCTAATTTGGGCATTACAATTAACATTTTGACTTAAAACTATTTAGTTTTGGTTAATATCAACTTAATTTCATTAAAATACAAAAATATTACTCTTTTACTTCCTTCTTCCTTTGTGCTATCACTTTATGCAAAATATACCTTGTGTGGTATAACTCTGGCAATATCATTTTATAAAAATTACTTTATGCAATAACTTATAGGTAAGATAGAAAGCAAAAGCATTACAAGCAAAAACATACTTTTATTTTCTGTTGTATTTCTTGTATATTTTATTAAGTAGAATATTTTTATTTTGGTATGATTTGAAATAATTCTGTTGTTTTTTTTTCAGTTTAACCTGAGGAATTTCTATTAATATTTCTTGTAGGACGGTCCACTAGAAATTTTTTTTCCAGTTTTTGTTTTTCTGATTATGTCTTAATTTTTCCTCATTTTTGAAAATAATCTTATTGGGCTTAAAATTTATGTTTGAAAGTTTATTTTTTCCTTTCAAATTTTGAGTTTTCCATGTGGTCTTCATGGTATCTGATCAAAAGTTATCTGTTAATCTTCTTAAATATCATTTTTAAGTAATACAGCCTTTTTTCTTGATTTCAGTAATTTCTTTTTGATTTTGACTTTTGACAATTTGACTAGAATATATTTAGATATAGATATGTTTGACTTTATCCTACCTGTAGTACATTAAGACTCATGAAAGTGTAAAGATTTTCCTCAAATTCTGTACTTTTTTGGCCAATATTACTTAAAATATATTTCTGTACATTTTTTTTATCATCTTCTCTTTCTCAGACTCTCATAGACACAGGTTGATATGCTGCTTAGTTTTCTTCATTTTTTTTCTATCTGGTACTCAAACAAGTTAGTCTCAATTGACTTATAAGTGTACTGATGTTGTCTTACATCAACTCAAGTTTCTGTTCGTCCACTCTAGTGAATTTTTAAATTCAGTTATTGTATTTTTCAACTTCAAAAGTTACGTTTATATGACTGTGTTTGTAAGTTTTTTGCTACTCATATTTTTTGTTACTCCGTTTAGTGAAATATTATTATAAATTTTTTTGCTCATTTACATGTGATTTTTTTTTACTTCTTTGAAAATATTATGACTGCTCGAAAATTTTATCTTATAAGCTTAATGTTTGGGCTTTCTTGAAGAAAGTTTTTATGCACTCTTTTTTTTTGTTATTTTTGTTGTTGTGTTGTTGGTCATTTTGGTCTTCATTCTATACCCTGTATGGACCATACTTCTTTGTATGTCTCATCAATTTTAGTGGACACCTAGGCATTTAAATTAATATAACATGATAAGCTTGGAAATCTGTCCTCATATCCTCAATGTGTGTTGTTGTAATAGTAACTAGTTTAGAGAATTTTCTGGAGTAATTCTGAAAACTATACTTTCTTGTTATATGCAACTACTGAATTCTCTGCTCAGTAGTATAGTGATTTACTAATTGTTGAACAAATATTTTCCTCAAGATCTCAAACCAATAAGTCCCAATAAGTCTCCTACTGTTTGCCAAACAACTCTGAGTGTATGTTTAGACATTTTTTGATGTTTCAATACTCCACATGTCTGCTTTAGTCTTCACTTACTATTTATACTGAACATTAATAACTAAATTTAAAAAATTAAGGCACTATTGGTTTTTGCACATGCCCATGACTTTTTAGATCTTGAAGAATATGTCAGAGTTTTTTTTTTAACACTATGTTTATATTATTTCTCAGATTTTTTTTCACATTTTAGACAACTTCAGATGACTGTGATGTTAAACAATAGTTACAATTTTTTTAGGATTGCTTTTCATCTATCCAACTCTGAGTCAGGTCAAATAAAGATAAATCTTGTAAAAGGGACATTTCTGGAGAGCATTCATACTTGTCAAATGTTGGGAATACTCTAATAGTGAGGATTTTCAGAGAGCTTCAGGTCTGTTCTACAACATCCTATCCCTGACTCCAGTGGTTGCTAAGTTATTGGTTTTCACAGCTATATTTATTGTGTTGGTTTTCAAAGGTACTGTAGAGCTGAAATGAGCTGGATGAGAACAGGCAATTTTAAAAGCCACAAAGTTCACTGTCCTTTACAAGATCTAGCTGTATTTTTAATTTAATAAATGAACTTCAGACTGCTGCAAGCTTATGGTTAATTGACATCATCGGGAAAATTTTTATTTAGACAATTTGTGTGTGTTCTCAATGGTTATATCGAGCAATGAACTTAAGAGACTTTTGCTCCGCCCTTCCAGAAGCACTTGCCCCTCTATACAATAATTTTCTCACTTATAACCTATATTTCAATTTGATGAGGACATGTACTATCAAAAAAACCTCAGAATGTTCTTCATACCTTCCCAACAGTAGGCTGACAAACAGCCCTCATTATCATGTTCCAAAGTGAATGATATTCTATCATCATGAGGAAAAAATTAGAAGTTAGATAACTTCCCATATATCTCATGGAAGAAAGTTGTAGAACCAGGAATTAAATCTGGTTGGATAATCTGAAGATTTTGTTTCGACCTCTTTTAAATTTAGTTTTTATAAATAAGATTTTAAAATTAAATTATAGGAATTAGAGCCAAGTTATGTTCTTCTGTATTTCTATTATTTAGAAAGTTTCTTTTGTGCTTTCAGTATGAAAAATGTCCTATAAATCCTAGCATGTTTGTTATTCCCCTTTTAATATACATCTCCCATTTTTGCAATTTAGTAATGAAAATTAAAAATTTAAGAAAAATATGCTATTGAAACTTTATCTAGTTAAAAAATTATTTTCCAATACTCAAACAGAATATGCCATTTAGTTTGTTATTAACAAAACAAGCATGTTCATATTAAACCCTTTATGGTAAGTATGGTGAATTTTTAACATATTTTTTTCTAATTTTTTTTGTTATTTTTACAGTGTATTTTATTTGCTTCCAAAAACATATTTTTGCAAAAGCATTTTGTTATTATAAATCACTTGTCTCTTCCCATTTGTATAAGAAATTTTCTTGTGATTCTGAATATTTTGATAAACCATAGCTGTAAGCAATCAAAAGAATAATGTAACCATTTTATAAATGTTGCCTGAAAATACAGTATTATTACATAGTCAATTAAGGAAGTCTTATTTATTCTTGATTTGCATTTAACTTCTTTCTTTGATATTTATAAGGCAGACTTTGCATAGTTGTGTTTGCAGATTGTTTCCCTGCAGCTACTTCACTATGAGCACAAAATTAATTATATATGTATAAGCAGATGCCACCAATATGCACTTGACAATGCAGCAATAAATCTAAACTTATCTACTAAGTAGACTTTTTGTTATATGTTGCTTCATATTTACCCTGCCTCCTTTAAACAATTATAAGCATAATTGCATGCAAACAATGTTGATGTGTAGGCTTAATAATTTAAGTAATAGAGAACATGTAATATTTTTGTCTATGTGTGTTTTAATTTTGAAATTAATATTAATTGTTATGAATTTTTCTAGGTAACTGCTCTGATCTCATTTTCAACAAATCTTTTCCATTCTGCTTCTACTACATCCACAAAACTCTTCTTGAAGCACACTGAGAGCCATTCAGGATCTTTGTATAGCTTTTTTCTTTCTTTAAATGCTTCCCTGTCATAACCAGGTATTTGTTTTAAATCTGGCCCAACATTTCCTATAGAACTAATGGTTGCAGTTTTTTAAAACAATAAATATAGAAATTGATTACCACAGCCCTAAAGCTTGAAACTTACATTTGTCTAACCTGAATTCTTTTTTTCAGGAAACCAACTCTCAGTCCTGTGGTTTCAAGGAACTGAAGCTCACCAGATCACCTCATCCAATGAGATGGCCTATTCCTTTTTAATTAGTATTTATCAACTCCACTTCTTTACCCCTTCCTTGTTCTTGTTTATCAACTCCCCTTCCATCCCAATTCCCCTTCTTTACATCTTCCTTATTCCTGTTTACCAACTCCCTTTACATGTCCCTCCATACTTTCTGTTTTCCACATTCTTGGTCCACGAAGTAGTTCCCTGACTTCTGTGGGCAAATAAATAGATGTGAGACTGAAGCTTTTATTCTCCTTGGCTGATATCACCCAAATAAAAAGTTTTAATCCCTGGCAGTGTTCATTGTCTCAGTGATTGACTTTCTATGCAGTAAGCAACAGGACTTCAACCAAATCCATTGTTTTGGTAGCAGTCTCTCATTTTTTTCATTATTGTGCAAATGTCATCTCCACTGAGAGGCCGTCTTTGACCATCATATATAATATAAAAGTTTCATCACTGTCTTTGCAATATAACTTTCCTTTCCTTCACAACACTTACCACAGGCTTAACTGTCATGAAATATTTATTTTTTTGTTGTTTATTGTTTTACTTTTTTCCCACAAGAGCTTCGATAAAAGTATGTTTATTGAATGACTCATTGAATGAACAAGTTCAAAAAAACAAGATTAAGATTATATAGAATATTTCCAATCTTTTAGTATTAATATCTCACTCTATGTGTATTTAATCACATTCTTTAGTTTATCTAGTCTTATGGTATATATTGTGCTTCTGTCTTTTAGGAGTCTCCTGTCTCTTGTAAACCGGATATTCTTCTCTTCTTCTAGAGCATTTCACTTATGAAATGATTTACTTTTCTACATCAACTTTTTTATTTCCTTACTGGATAAATTCTAATAGTATAAAAGCACATTCTAGTATTTCCCATTTGAAAAAAAAATTTTTTCCCAAGTTCATAGTACAATCAAAGACCTATATAATTATTTTATTAAAATTCACAACAAACCTTTTACATATAAGTACAAATATTCCAACTTGTGTGGCTTTATAGCAGTATGTGACAGATTTGAGTTTCTGAGAAGTTGAGAAGTGTCTTTGACTTTTAAAATACAGTCCTATCCTGCCCTTGTTCCCTTTATTACTAGTTACATATTTTCAATCTTTTTTTCTGAGTTTTCAACACTAAATGTTAATGTGAGTCAGGCATGAAAATGAACTTTAAAATTCTTTCAATTTAAACCTTCTCTCAAAGTAATCTCAATCTACACTTTTACCTTTCAAAGAGATCTATATGTCTGTAATCCTCAATTTTGTGTCACCATCACTGACCTCTTCCATAGGTTTTAGAATATTATGCCCAAATTTCTGCTTAGTACAATACATCTATTTGCATAGACACCTGTCTTGATATGTTTGTACTGCTATAAAAAATAAGCATAAACTGGCTAGTATATAAACAAAAAAAATATATTTCTTACACTCTGGGGACTGGATAGTTTAAGACCAAGATGCTGGCATATTTGGTGTCTCATAAGGGACTGTTTCCACATGGACAATCATCTTCTCATTCTAACCTTGTATGGTGAAAGGAGTGAAGGATCTTTCTGGGACCTTCTTTGTCAGAATACTAGTCTCATTCATGAGGGCTTCAACCCATGACCTAATCACTACCCAA
>NW_007247691.1:262738-292738 GCF_000164805.1 Carlito syrichta | reverse complement strand
TTAGAGTAGTAGAATTCCCTGAAAGAGTTAATTAATGATGGTCTGATAAATTATTAATGTCAATTATTTAATCATTTGCAATAGATTTATACTCACACCCTTGACATGAACGTATTGTAGACAGAATGCAACAACCCAGGTCATTATCTGTTTGAGTTGGACCACATGAATCAATTTATCCACTGTGTTGGCAGTACACGTAATATGAGCAGAGGTGCAACCTGCTGTGCTACCACAACCTGTGATAAGATGACTGTACCCTGAGTAGTCACTGCTTCTCATCTTGAGCTAAAAAATGACACATTTAAAGGCAAGGAAAGTAATTTGAGTACCAGCAGGTCCAGGAATGATGTGAGACATAAGGGACACATCTGAACCTATTGTAGATATCCTGGATCCTGGACTACAAAGCCCAATAGCCTAGTTTCATCAAATTGCTAATGACCAACAGATGTGAAACTGGTGGATAATTGTTTTAAGAAATTGAGTTTTAAGGTGTATATTATTTAATAAAAGACAAATAAAACAAATTTTCACATTTATACAGTGAAAGAATAGAACACTTTATTTTCTTGACTAAGAAAGAAAAAATCTACTTAAGAATTAGAAACTTTTGAACAATCAAAATTTAAAGCTTATTTAATTTTAATTTTTTATTTGTAAAGTGTGAGATATAAATATTTGATGTATTTCAAGCTATTTTAAAGACTAAGCAAAATTTCCAACTAAAAAATAATACTTCAATGCAAAACATAAAAATTAATTTATTCAAATTAAGAAGACATATTCTAATGACCCCCTTTTAAAAAATATTATTCTTGTAAGAGCTAGTTTTGTCTATGATGTGGTTAATTATCCCGGTAAACTTACCAAGTTTCTGCTATATTTATAGTATTTTTATTTTTGATGAAATTTTGATGAAGCCAACCAAAATATCTGCTCAATACATATTTTTGAAGACCTTAAAATCTTAAATATTTTTAAAATGTGAAGTTTAAAAATAAAACACAAAACTATGCTAAAATATTTGAAAGACAGAACATGTTTTAAGTGATATGAAATTTTGACTTTGTTTTTATATAATACTCAGTATCTGCCAATATAAATAACAGAGTCTCTCTCATAGAAAATGATGTTTATTCAGGTATAGGGCATTACAATGGGATTACATGTGCCATAGTAAACATGCATGTATTCAGCGAGGCAAAGGAAGACAAAAGTTTTAAAAGAAAGAGAATGAGAAGAATTGCATAATTGTTTTGCAATAATTATTCATGGATACAAAGATCTATAACAGAGGTGACACCAGCTTGGGGTTGTATAGGCAGTTGTTGAGCAGATGCTTTTGAGGAAAGCACTTTTTTTTCTAAGATTCTAATGGTTTTTGTGAAAAATTGTTGAGTTTTTTGCAGATTTTTCTGTAATACTTTTTTTATTAGGCGTATCAGCATGAGAACTCTCTTTATTGCCTCCCCTCGTTCTATTTGTCAGTTTTTTTATTCTTCTAACACTTGACTCCATATTGATTCTAACAGCCTTCACACGTCTTTAAAAATTTTTTTTGCTTTATACAAAATAGCAGGAAATTTGGATATAGAGAAAACATCTTAAAACTGAGTTGGAATTACTAAGTGTATATTTCATTTAAAAAGTAAATATATAATATTACAATATATTATATTTATCCAAGAAAGGATGTACAACTTAAATATTAAGTAGGGAGTTGACAGTATATATGTCTGTGTGTGTCCCTCTTATAGCATGCAAAAGTTAAACAACTTAGAGAAATTCATGGGCTATTGGTAACAATATAGGCCTGGTATTTAATGTTTATCTCTTTAGGAATTTTTTAAATGTATCAAATACTTGAGTTTTTCATCACTAAAATGAAGATCCTAAAACTTAACACATATGGATTGTAGCTAAAGGTTATGGTTGAATGGCTGGCACACATTACATCTTCAGTAAATAGTTCTCTGCTACTCTCAACCTTAATATTTTGTCTTCATTATTATGGAATATAATTTTAATATATGGTGGTATATATAGTCAAACAGAGATGATATTAAAGGTAAATAATGAATCTTTTTTGTTTTTGTTTTTTTTTTTTGAGTTGGAGTCTCACTCTGTCATCTGTCACCCAGACTGGAGTGCAGTGGCCGCTCCTGGCCACTGCAGCCTCAACATGCTGGGCTCCGGTGATCCTTCCACCTCAGCCTTCCAAGTTGCTGAAACTACAGGCGTTCGCTACCACGCCCGGCTAATTTTTGATTTATTGTAGAGAGGAAGTCTCGCCAAGTTGCCCAGGCGGGTCTCAAACCCGCGGGCTCAGGCAATCCACTCACCTCAGCCTCCCAAAGCACGAGATTACAGGCTGAGCCACCGAGCCCAGCTATGAATCATTTTTTATTACAAAAAATAAACTAATGACTTCAGCCGTTGCAGTGCTAAAGTTAATCACACACTAAATTGAGGTAATAGTGCTTTGTGCACATGTGTAAAAAAACGTAATTGTCAAAACTCCACTATTTGAAAGGTTTGGATCTACCAAAACTTAAATGCAGGAGCAAGTATAATTATAACTGCTCTGCTGTTGGCACAATGTTTTTTAGATATTTGAAGTTTTAAATAAAAAATACCAACTAAAGAATATTAAAATAAGAAAATACCTTAGAGACTCAAAATAAGCAGGAAATACTTTTCAATGACTTCCTGTTTCCTTGTCATTCGCTGTCAGGCTTTGAAGATACACACACACACAAACACACACACACAATGAAAGTAGGTAAGCTTACTGAGATGCAATTTTATGTTCATTGACTTAATCATTCATTAAATTTCCTTCTGTAAACTGACATTATGGTTACTGTTAGAGGGAAAGGAGTCTGGGTGCAGTGGTTTGTGCCTGTAATTCAGCTACTCAGGAGCCTGAGGCAGGAGAATCACTTGAGTCTAGAAGTCTGATGTTATATTAAGCTATAATCCCACCACTGCACTCCAGCTTCGGTGACAGAATAAGATCCTAACTCAAAAAAGAAGGAGTATGAAGGAAAAACAAGCCAATGGCCAAAAGTATTTTCCTTGTCTATGTGCCATGGCTCTATAAGAGATTTACATAACAAATTTGACTTCTTTTTGCCAAAAAAAACCCCATAAAAATAAGTAGCTTTTATTATTTCTTAGTGACAACTAAGAAAACTCAGATTCAGCGATATTAAATAATTTGTTCAAGTTTACTTTTTGATAGGATGTAATAGTGGCAATTATTAAATCACTCTTAGCCTTAACTCAGTCATTATCCTTAAATTTCATACTTGTACCATAGTATTTATCTCTTGTGTTTTTATGGGCAAATGGCACTTTAAATGGAAGGTAATTTAAAATATTATTTTAGTTAGCTACACTTTTTTTCACTTTTTAAAAATCTTTCACTCAGTCAATAGATATGTATTGAAGGTTCTGTGTTGGCCCTTCAGTTCAGAAAGTTTAACAACAGCACAATGTTCTTTCTCTAACTTATTACCAGGAAGACATGGATGTAGGATGATAAGAAAATAATCTCTGTTTGACTTTAGTGTGATATTGAAAAATTAGAAACTATTTTGGTGCTTGTTTCAAGTAACAGTCAAGGTTTCAGCGAGAGGGTCAGCAGTCTAACTAACTTTAAAAATCCTTTTGTCTTATATTGTGGAAGGCATTTTTGCTTTTTGGTTCAAGATCAGTGAAAAGTAAATTCTAGAGTAAAACTGAAAAACTTGACATAATATTATGAATTTCTGTGTATGTTTGCTAAGTGTATATTTGTTGAATTCTAACGTTGAAAAGGATATAATTTAAATATATGTACATAGAAAATCAAGAAATTGAGTCTTGATAAATCATTTGAAATCTCAGTAGGCACGGATGCATTTTATCTAATAACATTTTAATATTGTGAAACTTAACAACAGCTTCTTTGAAAATCACATTAGGTAAGGTTTATATTTTATTTTTATTATTGGATAGAATATAAATTATTAAATGCAAAAATTACTTTGATTCAATAAAATAAAACTTAAAGTAAAAACACACACTATAATTTGATATATGTTCTAGCATATATTTTCTTTTATATGCATTTATGTGCAGATATTTTGTTAGCTATAAATTCATTATCTGTGTATATTCATATGCATGTGCTGAGGAATTCAGATTATATCCAAAAACATTCTGTGTAATCTGTTTTGTTCTTACCTCTTTAATGTCAAGATTTCCTTTTTGTAGTTTACTTTTTTAAATGCATATTTTTTACTTTAAAATTGTGGGGTACAGTTAAGTGTTAGGTATACAAGTATGCGTTGTGCAGGTACCCTTGTTGATGAGGTGGGCCCCCCCATCCAGACAGATATTGACTACCGTTAATCCCACCTCCTTTCCCCTCCCTGCGCCCCCACAGTTTTCTACCACTGTCAATCCTTTTCTTATAGTATTACGACAGTTGTTCAAGATCCACTTATGAGTGAGAACATGTGATACTCAGATCTTTGTTTCTGTGAGAGATCACTCAAGTGTTATGAACTTGCTGTGAAGTTCATGATTTTGTTCTTCTTTATGGCTGCATAATATTCCATCGTGTATATGTACCACATTTTTTAATCCAGTCCTCTATTGATGACCTGCCTGGTTGGTTCCATGATCTTGCTATTGTGAACAATGCTGCAATAAACAAACGTGTGCAGGTATCTTTTTTATAGAGTGATTTGAGCTCTTCAGGGTATATTCCCAGTAGGGGGATTGTGGGATCATATGGAAAGTCAATTTTTAGAGCTTTTAGGAATCGCCACACTGATTTCCACAGAGGCTGCACTAGTTTACACTCCCACCAACAGTGTAGAATTGTTCCCTTTTCACCACATCCTCTCCAGCATCTGTTATTTTTTGAGTTATTGATAATGGCCATTCTGACTGGAGTTAGGTGGTATCTCAGTATAGTTTTAATTTGCATTTCCTTGATGACTAGTGAGGTTGAACATTTCTTCATGTTTCTGTTGGCCGCTCGTATGTCTCCTTTTGAGAAGTGTCTGTTTATGTCTTTTGTCCACTTTTTAAGGGGGCTGTTTGTTTTTTTCTTTTCAGCACATTTGAGTTCCTTGTAGATCCTAGATGTTAGACCTTTGTGAGACATGGAATTGGCAAATACTTTTTCCCAGTCTGTGGGCTGTCTCCCTGCTCTCTTGATGTTTCTTTAGCTTTGCAGAAGCTTGTCAGTTTAATGAGATCCCACTTGTCTATCTTATCTCTTATGCATTTTGGTTTTTGCTCAGGAATTGGATGCCAGTTCCAACTTCCATAAGGGTGTGTCCTGCATTTTCTAAAGTTCTTATGGTTTGAGACTTTACATTTAGGTCTCTGATCCATTTAGAATTAACTTTTGTGTATGGGGATAGATAGGGGTCTTGTTTGAATCTTCTGCATGTGGTCAGCACATTTACTGAAAGGTTCCCAGCACCATTTACTGAAAGGTTCTCCTCTTCCCAGTGGTTGTTGCTGGAGGCTTTGTCAAAGATGAGTTGGTTGAGAAATTGAGGTTTTGCTTCTGGAATCTCAATTCTATTCCATTGGTCTATATGCCTGTTCTTGTACCAATACCAAGCTTTTTTGATTATTGTAGGTTTATAGTAAAGTTTAAAGTCTGGTAGTGTGATACCTTCTGTTTTTGTTTTTGTTTTTTTGCTGAAGATTGTTCTGGCTATTCTTGGTCATTTATGTTTCCATATGAATTCCTGTATTGTTTTTTCTAGGTCTGAGAAGAATGTTGCTGGTAATTTGATGGGTATTGCATTAAATTTGTAGATTGCCTTAGGTATGATGGACATCTTCACAATGTTGTTTCTTCCAATTCATGAGCATGGATATTTTCCCACTTGTTTGTGTCATCTTTGATTTCTTTGAGCAGTGCTTTGTAGTTTTCATTGTAAAGGTCTGTCACGTCTCTGGCTAAGAAGATGCCAAGGTATTTCATTTTTTTTTTGTGGCTATTGTGAATGGGATTGTGCTTTTTATTTGGGATTCTGTTTGTTTATTATTGGTGTAAAGAAATGCGATTGTCTTTTGCACATTTATTTTATACCCTGAGACTTTACCAAAGTCCTTTATCAGTGCAAGGAGGTTTTTGACAGACTCTCGGGTTTTCAAGGTACACAATCATGTCATCTGCAAAGAGAGATAACGTGACTACCTCTTTTCCTATTTTAAAATTTCTAGCACAATCTTACAACATAATATATTTTGTATTGTTTCCCATTTTTTAAAATAATAAATACCATTCAACTTTGAGTTATTACAATCTCTCTCTATATATGATCAAATATGCCAAATTTTTAGGAATATTTTCCTATATGTAAATAGTAAGTTATAGCATTCCCTCTCCCTATTAATCTTTTACTCAGAGAATTTTAATATATTCTTATGAGGCTATGTAATCATAGCACAAACTTATAATGTTTTAGTTATTTACTACCAAGTGACAAAAATTGAAAATTGCTTCTAGTCCTCAGCTAACAAGTTAACATTGTGACAAATATCCTCATATATGTCCCATTATAAATAGGAATAAGAGTTTTGGGTAACAGGATATACTTACCCAAGCCAAAGTATCCATACTTCTACTCTCTGTTGCATAAGTGCTCGCATTTTTATATTGTTCACCACTACAAGGTATTGTGTAGTTTTTTACCTTTGGCCATTTTTAGAAGATAAATTAAACCCTTTATTGCTTTAACTTGCATTTTCTTAACCACAGGGAATTTTGAGAATCCTTTCCTATGCTTGTTTATATATTTTTGTCTTTTTTTTTTTCTGTAAAGGTTCCAATCTTTTTTCTCGTTATTTTGCAGGACTATTTTGAATGCTATTTTTTTTATCTGCTAATATATCTATTAAGCACGTTTCCATTTTTGCTGTCAGTTGACCTCAGAACTATGATTTTTCCACATATATTTTATAAAAAAAATTGAGGCTTTCTTTTATCTGACTGGGTTATGCCTTAATGATTCCTCTGAAAATTGCTATTTTAAAAATACAATATCATATCTAAAACATAGATAATATTAATATTTATGCAAATTCTGTTTTATGGACTTTGTCTACTTCACCAAGTTCTATTTCCATCACTTTCTTTTCTTCTTAAAATTGTTCAGGTTTCCTCATATAATCTACTGCTATATGCTCCTAATTTTATAAAAATGCAGCTAAGGCATGAATCAGTTAAGTAACATTTGCAAAGTAGTGCTAATATAGGATAGATTGATAATTGATAACAAGATAATTTTCCTCTAGAAGCCCTATTTTTTCCTGTACCAAACCATATTTTATATGAACAATATTAAAAACACATTAAAATATTAGAAAATGATGACTTTGTCTTTTATAGTTCAAATTTTTCTATTTATCTATTTAGACTCTTTTTATAATTATTAAATAAAAATTATATTACTTTAAGTTACTTCTCAGATAAGAAAAATTAGCATGTCAGCATCTTTACATTTAAAAATCAAGTTATTAGAATTTGCTTCACTTTTTTCATTGTGGTGTAGCATTGTGTTATTTGACATATTTGATACTTAAAGTTCTAGAAAAGACAGAGTTTTGGCTAGGGGCTAAGTTATTTAAGTCAGAAAATCAAACCCAATAGTTGGTTGGAACAGATGATCATTATTGCTATTTACCCTTCTTATTCCAGAGCTGACGTAAATAATTTATAATTATTACCTTTGTCTTTGCTGTCATATTGTTTTCAAGTTGCTGTTTCCAAAAGAGACTAGATTGCACATCATAAAACTTTGACCAGATAATTTATGTTAGCTTATTCACTTAGTTACTAATATTTTTAGCAATCATTTAATAGACATCATGATACATAGGTTCAACAATTGCAGAAAATATTATATAACTTTCAAATTATAAGTATATACTGTATTAGAATTCATTATGGTAATTATCAGTTGATAATGGAAATATCAATAATATTTTTAAATTATATGAGTTTTTTTTTTTTGAGTTGGAGTCTCTCTCTGTCGTCCAGACTGGAGTGCAGTGGCCACTCCTGGACACCACAGCCTCGACTTGCTGGGCTCCAGTGCTCCTTCCACCTCAGCCTTCCGAGTAGCCGGAATTACAGGCGCACGCTATCACGCCTGGCTAATTTTTTGATTAATTGTAAAGATGAGGTCTCAACTGCCCTGACGGGTTTCGAACCCGCGGACTCAGGCAATCCACTCACCTCAGCCTCCCAAAGGCGCGGGATTACAGGCTGAGCCACCGAGCCCGGTTTATATGAGATTTATAAATATAAACTCTAGGTCAGATTTTTCATGTACTTTTTTCATTTGTTATTATTACTATATTAGACTCAGGAACCAGATCAAGTGCTCAGATAATAAACGGTCCTTTAGATTATGGAGGGATTTCTTTTGGAAGATTAATAATCGTTTGGATATTTGTTGCTTCCAAATTTCATGTTGAAATGTGATCCCCAATGTTGGTGGTGGGATCTACTGGTAAATGTTTGGTCATGAGGGTGGATTTCCTCATGAATGGCTGTTGCCTTTCTCAGGGATGAGTGAATTCTCCCTCTATGGTTCACATAAAAGCTGGTTGTTTAAAAGCATTTCTTCTGTCTCTCTTATGCCTGTTCTTGCCATGTGATACACCCGTTTCCTCTTTGCTTTCTAACATGTTTCTAAACTTCCTGAGGCCTCATCTGAAGCAGATCCTGGCTCCAAGCAAAACCGTGAACCAAAATAAATCTTATTTTCTTTATTTTTTACCCAGTCTCAGGTATTCCTTTATAGAAATGCAAAATGAACTAATACAACTATCTTTAACATTTTTTTGGATCTAAAAGGGAACATATTACATTAAAAAGAAAGACATTGCATGCTTATGTCTTCTCCATAAGAAATTTGTCATAAGCTAAATGGGAATTTAGCCTACTCTGATAATGATCCATGAGACAGGTCATTGGAATAAACTATTTTAACTCAAATAAATGGTATTAACTGGTCTTAAATAATATATAATCTCATCTTTCATGTATTATGTGAGACCTTTTTGTCTTGACAGGTATAGATCTTCAATGGAACACTTAAATCCTGTTTTCACTGTTCTTTTGTGGTTGACAAAGTTTTGTTGTGTGTATATAATCTGTGACCATAACTTGATTGTATTAAAACTTTTAACAATTGCCTTTGATACTGAATTCAGATGAGTCGTGCAGCTAATTATCAATTGTCTTGAATAATCAACCACTATGTGAAATGGCAGTTAGTTTTAACTTCTGTTTGTGCAGAAATGCCTCAATTGGCTTCATAAACACTGATGTTTTTATCAGCACTGGTCCTAAGCATTTCTTTCTAAAGATTTTACAGTTCAAATAATGTCTAACACAATTTTAAAAAAAACAAACAAAAATACTTCTTTAACATGAGTTCCGATGATAAATGAAAACTTCATAATTTCTCTTATATACAAATAGAAACATGCCAGGAGTTGATTCATGTTCTGCATATCAGAGCATTTATTAAATTGTAGGTGAAATACTTACCACCAGGTCCAAATGATGGCAATTGCCTTTTCATGCTTTGTAATTTATATTGTAAAATGCTGAATAGTATCATTTGAGAAAGAAATGTTAGCAAACACACATTGTGTTTTTTTAATAGTATATAATTTGGCATTAGTGTTGTGTCTGACAATTGTGTCTTGACAACAATATTGCTTGCACTTATCTCAGATTAATAAGGGTATAACCTTTGAATACTACTTCTTTGGTTTTGTTTAATTTTCTGTTCCTAGCTTTCATTTTTTACTAAAAAAATTATAAAACATTCAGGAGAAATATTTCAAAATATATTTCATTTAATTCCCACTGTTTCTATAAAATTGAAATGAAAACTTTGATTGTATCATTATATTAATTTGAAAAAAAAATTGTTTACAGGGACCATGCTGGGGATTAGGGACAAATGGATTTCTGAGCAAATAAAATTCAACTCAGATTCAGTTGGATTATGTGAAGGACTCATACTGGTTGACATTTTTGTTCTTGTATTGATTGTATTTAGCAAATCTTTTATATTTCTTCTTCTGAGTTCTTTAGTGACATTTTATCACTCTCCTCCTTGGGCTACTAATTCATTTTAAGTGGATATAATTTCCAAAAGATATAATATTCCAAAGCCATAATAAAAAAATTAAGCTTAAAACACAAAGAGTAGTATATAATTGATATACAAAGATAGAACCACCTTACCCTGTAAACTAAATGTATTCAAGATAAATTGACATATATTCTTTGTGTGGTGATTTGAATTATAACAGCCGCTATGTATATAGTATATGTGTGTGTGTGTGTGTGTGTGTGTGTGTGTATATATATATATATATATATATATATAAAACACAGTAAGTCCCCTACATATGAACAAGTTCTGTTTCAAGAGTGTGTTTGTAAGTTCAATTTCTTTGTAAATCCAACCCAGTTAGCCTAGGTACCCAACTAACATGATTGATATATTGTAGTATACTTTAATAGGTTTATAATACTTTTCACACAAATAATACATAAAAACAAACACAAAAAATAAATGTTTGTAGTCTTATAGTACAGTATCTTGAAAAGTGCAGTACTACAGTACAGTACAATAGCTGGCATACAGGGGTTGCATGTGTGCCAGATACATGAACTAACTTATGTATTTGGACATGACAGCACATATTGGCATCTTTGAAAGCTCTCAACTTGAAGATTTATATGTAGGGGACTTATTGTAATGATTAAGTTTTGCTTACAGTATCATAAACTATTCTGATATTCATGTATAGTCATTATAGTTCAAGATATGATTATGAAAATTCTCACAGGGCAAAGTGCAAAGACTACAGTAACAAGCACACTTACTAGTCTCCCTAGTTATTTGTTTTCCAATCCATCTTCCCCATGTGAGTTGATTGAGGTATTCTATTGCAAAAAAGACTGTTGATGTACATATTCAAGATGAAGATTTGTACGGGATGTTTCTCTGAATTAGGATTCTAAAACTGGGATTTTATCTGACTTGATATGAATTTTGAGTCAGTTGTCAACAAAATATTTATGAATTTTACAGCAAAGCTACTCTTTAAGAGTTAAGCACTCTGGATCCCAATGTCACAAATATAGGAGAAAACAAAATTTGGTCACCATTAAAATTAGCATTATGAAACTTCATCAGATACAAAGTGTATGTTTTAAGTTTTTGTCACATAAGCGAAACAAATTAGCAAGAAACAACAAACATAGCAACAACAAAAGTTTTAGAGTGTTTCAGTTTCCTTTTATTAAAAATCCTTAAACTTTGTATAATCTGCTTTAGTTCATGCTAGTTTTATACAGCAATCTGGGCTTAATAAGTATATAGAAGTCATGCCATAACAGGAATTTTAGTGTAAATATTAATAGCTATGATAAAAGAGTTACTCTAACATACACAGTAGCTCAATATTAGAGAGTACCCAAATATAAACTTGGAGAGGGTTGAGAACTAGTTGGAGAAGATGTCATTCAGCTCTCCATAAAGTTCACTTGTCTGGCCAGGCTGCAGGTAGTCTGCTGTTGCTGAGAAAACAGATGACCACCCTTTGCTCTGGAGTACAGTTAGCGAAGCAGGAAATAAGTAACAGATAATATACGTGTACAGTAAAAATCAGAGCCCTAAAAGGTGGTCACACAGCATACAGGCTGTGTGGGTCCTTGTGGAAGGAGTGGCATCTCACTTTTAATTTTATAGCTTAGTTTTAATTTGGTTTTCCCTTACTATGAGTGAAGTGGAATATATTTTCACATATAAAGACACTGATATCTCTTTTGTAATGTTCATGCCATTTGCTCATTTTTCTACAGAATTTTAGATCTTTTTTACTCAAGTTATACAAATTCTGTATATTATTGGAATATTAGGTCATTATACCATTATCTACAATATAGGTTAAAAATAGGTTATTGTAGTTTGTCAATTGTCTTTTGTCTTTGCTTATGCTATTTTTTCCATAAAATATATTTTAAATTTTTATAGTTAAATTTACCAATCCTTTGTTTTATTTCTTCTTCTGAAAGTCTTACTGCACACTCAGGCCATACAGGAAGTCACCACAAAAGCATCCTATTTTGGGAATAAGAATGATGAACTTTGCAGTGATATTTATTTGTGAAGTACGCAAAGATAGTAGTCCCAAAGTCAATATTTCAAATCTAAATGATTTCAAAGGATATGAACAAAAGCTTCAAGTGGCATTGCCTTTCCAAGAAGTTAGTAAAATAACTGTACTCAGGAGATGAATAGATGATGTCAAGGAGGTCTATGAAGTAATATGAAATCACAAAACATGAGGTAGAAGCAAACATTTTAAAAAGATATGGAATTCTACTCTATGAGACCTAAAACCTGGTAATATTAAACTCAATTTTGAAGGACACAGGAGGAATAAAATCATAACTGCTTTTGCATATATTTTTGGCACACATTAACTTGTGAAAGATGCAGAAAACCATCAGTGTACTCAGTTTTCCACTGGGAAATAATTTTGGAATTGTATTTGTATTTCAACTAGGCTGTTTTTTTTTAATTTGTTAATTACTGTTTTTGCTGAATTCTAGCTTAAACTAATTTGAGGAGTCAGAGATTCTTGGAAGTCTATTAGACTTTAGAAATATTCTTTTGGAGTTCATGTTTGTAGCACAATAATATGGGGTGACTATACCAATAGCTAAAGGGTAGGATTGAAATATTACAAAAAGTCATCTTCCTTCCTCAGCTTACCATAAAAATATATTTGTGCCAATCTTAGGAATTTATTTCTCTTTTCAGTTACTTTTACAACTGCACAGGCTGCTTAAGAATTAGTGATTCCAGTTACTAATGGGAAAATGGGAGTGTGGAGAGTGAATTTCAAGATAATTTTATAATCATTGAAATACTGCTCTTACAGTTTATTTTTAATATAATAATTTCACAAGTGGGAAAATAAGAAGCTATGAGAACATCTTCAGGATTAAGTAGAATTTATATAATTCCAGGTCTATTGTTTAGAAATAGTTGTAGAAAAGGCAGAGTCCTTCTGTATGCCCCTCTGGGAACTTTTGCTCCTGAGTTGTGGTAGGCTTTAGAGCAGAGCTTTTTCACTGAGACATTAGGGAAAAGATGAGCATTCTCATTCCATTTATAATAATGCAAAAACGAGTATACAGAAATAAAACTATAAAAGTATATGTTATGTATTAAATACGTACCTTCTACTTGTTAAAAAAATTTATATTAAATTATTATGATTTTAAAGATTGTTTGTAAATCAAATGTTGAGAGCAGCACTATTATAAACTAATGGTGATGACTTCATGTTTACATTAATTAATACAAATTCCTGTGCTGATATTTTAATAGTAGTTGGAAAATTAAGTCAAAGTCATTATTTCAGTATCACAATTATAGATCTGTAAAAATAAATATAGATATTCAATATTACATTTTCCATATTATAATTTAACCTGTAACAGTATCTGAAATACATTAGATCTTTAATTATCATGAATTTTCTTTTTATACTGAAATTCAGCTATCTATAATTCATCAAGATATATCCAAGTACCAACCCATTATAAATTCTATAAAGTAAATAAGGAAGAGACCAAAATGCCAACTCTAACTATAAAGCACAATTTTTTTCTCTTTTTTTAAGGCATTTTTTTAATTATAAAATTGTGGGGTACAGTTAAGGGTTAGGTATACAAATGTGCACCGTTCAGGCACCCTTGTTAATAAGGGGTGTCTCCCCGCCCCCATACAGATATTGATCCGTTAGTCCCACCTCTCTTCACATCTCTACCCCCCCATAGTTTTCCAACACTGTCAGTCCTTTTCTTATAGTATTATGATAGATGTTCAAGGTCCGCTATATGAGTGAGAACATGTGATACTCAGATCTTTGTTTCTGTGAAAGATCACACAGTATTATAGACTAGTTCTATCCAGGTTGCTGTGAAATTCATGATTTTGTTCTTTTTTATGGTTGCATAGTATTCCATCATGTATATGTACCACATTTTTTAAATCCAGTCTTCTTTTCATGGACAGCATGGTTGCTTTCAGGTTCTTGTTATGGTGAACAATGCTGTGATAAACATTTGTGTGCAGGTATCTTTTTTATAGAGTGATTTGAGTTCTTCAGGGTATATTCCCAGTAGGGGGATTGCAGGGCCATATGGGAGGTCGATATTTAGAACTTTTAGGAATTGCCACACTGCTTTCCACAGAGGTTGCACTAGTTTACACTCCCACCAACAGTGTAGTAGTGTTCCCTTTTCATCACATCCTCTCCAGCATCTGTTATTTTTTGAGTTATTGATAATGGCCATTCTGACTGGAGTTAGGTGGTATCTCAGTGTAGTTTTTATTTGCATCTCCTTGATGATAGTGAGGCTGAACATGTCTTCATATGTCTGCTGGCCACTTGGATATCTTCCTTTGAGAAGTGTCTGTTCATATCTTTTGCCCATTTTATAATGGGGTTGTTTGTTTTTTTCTTTTCAGCATGGTTGAGTTCCTTGTAGATCCAAGATGTTAAGCCTTTGTCAGACTTGGAGTTGGCAAATACTTTTTCCCAGTCTGTGGACTGTCTCCCTAGTCTCTTGATGGTGTCTTTAGCTTTGCAGAAGCGTGTCAGTTTAATGAGGTCCCACTTGTCTATCTTATCTCTTATGGCTTGGGCATTTCGGGTATTGCTCAGGACTTGGATGCCAGTTCCAATTTCCATAAGGATGTGTCCTGCATTTTCTAAGGTTCTTATGGTTTGAGGTTTTACATTTAGGTCTCTGATCCATTTAGAGTAATTTTTGTGTATGGGGATAGTTAGGGGCCTTGTTTGAGTTTTCTGCATGTGGTCAGCCAGTTTTCCCAGCACCATTTATGGAATAGATTTTCCTCTCCCCAGTGGTAGGTGGTGGAGGCTTTGTCAAAGATGAGTTGGTTGAGAAATTGAGGTTTTGCTTCTGGAATCTCAATTCTATTCCATTGGTCTATATGCCTGTTCCTATGCCAATACCAAGTTGTTTTGATTATTGTAGGTTTATAGTAAAGTTTGAAGTCTGGTAATGTGATACCTCCAGCTTTGTTTTTTTTTTTTTTGCTGAGGATTGTTCTGGCTATTCTTGGTCGTTTGTGTTTCCATATGAATTCCTGTATTTTTTTTTTCTAGGTCTGAGAAGAATGTTGTTGGTAATTTGATGGGCATTGCATTAAATCTGTAGATTGTCTTAGGTAGGATGGACAGCTTCACAATGTTGATTCTTTCAATCCATGAGCATGGGATATTTTTCCACTTGTTTGTGTCATCTTTGATTTCTTTGAGCAGTGTTTTGTAGTTTTCATTGTAAAGGTCTTTCACATTTCTGGTTAGGAAGATGCCAAGGTATTTCAATTTTTTGTGGCTATTGTGAATGGAGTTGTGCTTTTTATTTGGGTTTCTGTTTGTTTATTATTGGTGTAAAGAACTGCGATTGTCTTTTGCACATGTATTTTATACCCTGAGACTGCCAAAGTCCTTTATCAGCGTAGGGAGGTTTTTGACAGATTCTCTTGGGTTTTCCAGGTACACAATCATGTCATCTGCAAAGAGAGATAACTTGACTTCTATAAAGCATGATTTTACAATCAAGCGCTCTAAACTGCCTCAAGGCAGAAAGGATTACAGACTCTGGCCCATTTTTAATGCTTCAAAAATATAGACTATTTGGTGTCTTTAAAGAGTAATTTTTTGAGACACAAGAGACTGGATGTAGGTGAAGAGAAGATGGGTACATTTGTCTACATCTTATGCAGGTTTACAATGTGGCTCTTCTCAGAAAATTCAATTACCCCATATTTAACTCTGCAAATTCTCTGTGTATAAGAATAACACATCACTCTATGGATTAGCTATAAAACCTCCTTTTATTTAGTAAAATATTTTATACTGCTATACAGTTCCTCTTTCAGAAGTAAGGCATAACTGTGGATAAACTCTTTCAAACTTTTAAAAGCCAAGCAACTTTCTTGTTATATACATATTTTCAGGATAATTAGACTTTCTCTTCAATTGATGTTGTGGAGCTAATATAACTCTGATAAAAAAAAAATATTACACAAAGATGCTACCTAACCAAAGCTTCAGATGGTTTTCTCATGTATACATACATGTATGTAGTTGCTAATAGTTTCTTTGGATTCATGGATAAACCCATTAGTACCACATTTTCATTCCGCTGATCAGTTGATGGCATTTCAGTTGATTCCACATCTTTGCAGTTGTGAATTGTGCTGCTGTAAATATTCAGGTGTAGATGTTTTATTTGCATAATGACCTCTGCTTCTTTTGGGTACATACTGAGTAGCGGGATCGTTAATGGAATGGTAGATCTACTTTTAGTTCTTTGAGAAATCTCCCCACTGATTTCCATAAAGATTGTGCTAATTTTCATTCTCACCAACAGTGTATAAGTGTTTCCTTTTCACTATATTCATGCTGACATCTGATTTTTTAATTTTTATTTTTTAATAATGGTCATTCTGACTGGTGGATGGTGGTAGATCACTGTGGTTTTTATTTTCATTTCCCTGATTATGAGTGATGTTGAGCAATTTTCCCATGTTTTTTGACCATTTGTTTATATATTCTTTTGAGGTATGTCTATGTCATTTAATCACTTTTTAAAGGCCCTATTTTTTTTTCTTGCTGATTTTTTGTTTGTTTGTTTTAATAAACTCTGGATGTTAGTCGTTTGTTGGATATAACATTCATGAAAATTTTCTTCCAAGTAGGTTGTCTGTTTACTCTGTTGATTATTTCTTTTGCTATGCAGAAGTTTTTCAGTTTAATTAAGTCCCACCTATTTATTTTGTTTTTGTTGCATTTTCTTTTGGAATCTTATTCGTTAATTCTTTGCCTAAGCCAATGTCCAAAAGATTTTTCCCTAGATTTTCTTCTAGGATTTTTATGGTTTCAGGTCTGACATTTAAGTCTTTAATCCATCTTGAGTTAATTTTTGTATATGATGAGAGATAGGGATCAACTTTTATTTTCCTGCATCTGACTATTCAATTTTTCCAACAGTATTTGTTGAATAAGGTGTTCTTCCCCCAGTAGATGTTTTGTCTGCTTTGTCAGAGATCAGTTGGTTGTAGGTATTTGGGCTCATTTCTGGATTCTCAATGCTGTTCTATTGGTCCATGTGTCTGCTATTATACCAATACCATGCTGTTTTGGTTACTATAGCCTTGTAGTATAATTTGAAGCTGAGTAATGTGGGGTGATTTTTGTTCCTTTTACTTAGGATTACCTTGACTATTCAGACTTTTTTTTTTTTTAGTTTCATATGAATTTTAGTTTTTTTATGGCATAATGCCAACTTTATTGTTTTGTTCTTTATTTTAATTTAAAGATGTAGGGTACAATTCAGGATTAAGTAAACAAGTGGTCATCATACAGGTAGAGTTTGGTCCTCTCTTTGGTCACCACTTCAACTGGTTTGACATCAGGTACACTTATAGATGTTATGTGCCCCCAACTCCTGGCAATGTCTGGCTACTGTCAATCCTTTTCTTATAGTATTATGGTAAATGTTCAGGGTCCACTTATGAGTGAGAACATGTGGTTCTCAGTTCTTTGTTTTTGTGATAGATCGCTGAGTATTATAGACTCTAAATACATCCAAGTTACTGCAAAGTTCATATGTTTGTCCTTCTTTAAAGCTGTGTAATATTCCATCGATGGGCAGCATGGTTGGTTCCTTGTTTTTGCTATTGTGAATAGTGCTGCAATAAACATGCATGTGTTGGCATCTTTTTGGTATAATTATTTGAGATCTTCAAGTATATTCCCAATAAGGGGATTGCTGGGTAATATGGAAGGTCAATTTGTAGTTCTTTTAGAAATCACCACATCGTTTTCTATAGAGGTTAAACTAGTTTGCATTCCCCCCAGTAGTGTAGAAATATTCCCTTTGCTCCGCATCCTTGCCAGCATCTCTTGTTTTCTATTTTATTAATGATGGCCATTCTTAGTAGAGTTAGGTGGTATCTCAACGTAATTTTGATTAACGTTTATCTGATGATTAGTGAGACTCAGCACTTTTTTATGTTTTTGTTAGTTTTTTTTTAATTATGTGAAAGATAATGTATATAATTTAATAGAGATTGCATTGAATTTGTACATAACTTTGGGCAATAAGGTCATTTTATCAATGTTAATTGTTTAAATTCATAAACATGGGAAGTTTTTCCATTAGTTTGTGTCTTCTATGATTTCTTTCATCAGTGTTTTGTAGTTTTCTTTGTAGAGGTATTTTATCTCCTTGGTAAAAATATATTCCTAGGTTTCTTATTTCCATAGCTATTGTAAATGGAATTGAATTCCTGATATAATTCTCAGATTGGTCATTACTGGTATATTGCAATTCTACTGACTCTGTGTGTGTTACTTTTGCAAAGTATTGAATTCATTATTAAACCCAGGATTCTTTTAGATGAGTCATTGACAGTTTCTAGGTAAAAGTTCATATTATCAGGAAACATAGATAGTTTTATTTCTTCTTTTCTGATTTGAATAACTGTATTTATTTCTCATATCTTATTTCTTTAATAAGGTTATAGCAAAATTTTACTTTTAAAGACAATCTGGTACCAATATTACTGAAGCTATCTCATAAGATTGAGAAGGATGGAACTTTTCCTAATTCATTCTATGAAGCCAATACAACCCTGATACTTAAACCTGGAAAACACACACACTACACACATAAAAACTACACATCAATATTCCCAATGAACTTAGATGCAAAAGTTTTCAGCAGAATACTAGCAAACTGAGTCTAACACCACATCAAAACATAAGTCACTGTGGTCAAGAGGGTTTTATTTCAAGGATTTAAGGAAGGTTCAACATATACAAGTCAATAAAAGCTATCACATGCACAAAATTAAAAATAAAAATAATATAATTATTTTAATAGATGCAGAAAATGTATTTGATAATATTTGACATCACTTCATGATAAAAAAAATCCCTCAGCAAAATATACATAGAAGGAACATACCTCAAAATAATAAGAGCCATGTAGCTTCCATATATAGATGAGATCACATGGCATTTGCCTTTTTTTCCCTGGTTTATTTCACTTAGCATCACATCTTTGAGATTTATCTATGTAGTTACAAGGGACAGTATTTTCTTCATTTTAAAGATGGAATAATATTCTATTATGTATATATACCACATTTTCTTTATTCATTCAGTGAAATAGATATTATAAGAAGGCATAGAACTTGACATTTGTTCTTGTGATCAAATGTACTCTTTACCTCAGCTATAGGTCACTCCATAAATTAGCACTTTCCTTAGGAGGTCGGGTACATTATACATTTTTAGTATTCAGAATTTGAGTAAAATATTAGTCACTTTTTGTTTCAGTTGTGATATAAAAGTACTTCACCATGAATTGTGTGGCAAAAAACTTAGAATGTATAAGTTTAGTATATAATTAGAGCATTAAAAAAGGTCCTCAAAGAATCTTGATGTATATATCATCATTGTTGATTATTGGACACAATTGCAGTCAGCTTTATCACTTACAGGTTGTTTTGTCAGGATTTTGATATAGAGTAATGGTTTATATAAAATTCCTAGCACAAAATGTTACCTTTGAAAAGTATACTTTGTGAGTGTATTTTTCATCAATACATGGGTTATAAAATCTATTTATATGCAGAAAATTTATTTAAAGGCAATCATATATAGGAGTTCGAAATCTCAGAGAAAAAAGTCTGGCAGATCTACAATTAAAAGTTGCTCCAGAGGCACTTTTCATAACACTAAGAACTAGTTTAAACATGGATCTTAATCACTGAACAGTTATAATGTATCTAACATTGGCAAAATCATAAAATTTTCAATTTTTAAGCATTGTGAATATCTGAACTCAAATATCTCAGTTTCCCTTAATTCCACACTCAATTTCTTCTCCTTATTGTCCACTTAAATTATCTTATACTCTGGCCTACATTATAGGTCAGAAATGTCAAACTGTCAGAAGCGATTTGATTGCTGCAGCAAAAAAGATCAGGGTAAGACTACTTTTCAGACCTAATCAGTACAGCAGAACCAGGCAACACAATTATATCAAAGGATAAAAAGAAAATGATGCAAAGACCTGTACATACTTAAGAAGATCTTGCCTTTAGCCTTGATATTGTCCTCTGGCTTCCTGTGTCTACTGTATCTAATATATGCTCTTCTTATATGTGTAGACTAGTGTTGCTGCTTTGAAATCAACTAGTTTGTCATAAAGACATTTCATAGAATCATTCTAAATTTGCAAAATCTATCATGGTAGCTTATAGCTTTGGAATTTCCTTTTTTATCTAGTGCATATTATGTACCTAAAAATTTGGAGAGTCATTTTTTTGCCATTTGAGAGTGCCTGACTAAATTATAAGTTTCAGCGTGTTCAAATAAGGTAATTTCTTATCCTGAGTTTTCTGAGTGTGTTAGGAATGGTACTTGTGTTTTCTCAGGAAGATTCATCCTTTACTGGTACTTTAGATGGATAGATAAATATTTCAAAAGAAGTAATGGCTAAAATTTCACACACAGAATTTGAAAAACGTATTTTCTTGATGGAATACAAGTGTGCAGTTCATCATAGCTTCCTCTTCCAATTTTCAAGTTAACAGACACACTTGGAAGTAGATTGCTTTCTATAAACAGATATCAATTTAAATATCCTTAGTAGAGCAGTTTTCAAAAGTAAATAGCATACAGAACACTCTAGCAGATTTATGAAAAATCTAAACCTAAAGAGATTAATGTGTTTATTTGTATATTGTAGCCCCAGTAGAAAAAGGACTAGAATTCAGAATCTTTTTGATAAACTGACTTATAACTACATCTCAGGAACCACTTTGCTTTGTTGCAAATTACAGGCCGTAAACATTCTCTGTTTTTCCTTGTGATACTATTTTCCCTTCTCAAGTATTTCTCCCTTTCACTATCACCATTTTCCCAACCAGAGAAAAGTAGTATTCTGCATTATGTGTCAGTTGTATCTTTGCCTTTTTTCATAGTTTTATCACTTATGTATGTATCTGTAAACAATGTATTTTCCTCATTTTAAAAATGCTTTATAGAGTATTGTGAAATTTTTTTACTAAATTAAACAAATTTACTCAATATTGATCTTGAGTTGAAACCATCTTTATTCATTATATTAATTAAACAACATATATTTACATGTTCAAAAATTTTTTTTTTTTTTTTTTGAGTTGGAGTCTCACTCTGTCGCCCGACTGGAGGGCAGTGGCTGCTCCCGGCCACCGCAGCCTCGACCTGCTGGGCTCCGGCGATCCCTCCGCCGCAGCTTTCCAAGTAGCCGTAATTACAGGCGCGCGCTACCACGCCCGGCTGATTTTTTGATTTATTGCAGAGATGAGGACTCGCTGCCCAGGCGGGTCTCAAACCCACGGGCTCAGGCACATGTTTAAATCTTGATTGGACCTTTGAGTTGTGGGTTCTTCAAAGGTGTTAAGTTGAATATTTTTTAATGCACATTGGCAAATGTTTTTCTGTAGTACATACATAGTACTGAAATTGATGGGAGATAGCGTGAATGTGAAATTAGTTCCGCAAGTGAAAGTACTAGTGCCAATAATCTTATGAGCAATAGAGCTACCCCTCTTGCTCCATATTCTAATACTTGTAAGTATCCTATCTTAAATTTTTTGCCACTCCACAGGATTTGGATAATATGGGATGAATATATGCATATATAATTAATAATTTTTATATTTCTATAGACAGTTTATTGGTCTTCTGAAATTCACTGTCCAAGTATTTGCCCAATTTTTTTTATCTTTGTCCTCCTAGTTCACAGATTATAAATACACAACAGTGTATGCATGTATACATATGTGTGCAAGTGTGTACATGTACTTTGGCTATTATGTCTAATTTTAGTTTATCTTTCAATCACTTAATATGTCTTATAAGTATATATTATTTATTTTAATACAAGAAATTATCATCCTTTTTATTCATTATTTGCGTCTTTGTTTCTTATTTAGGAAATTTGCTCCTATTCCAAAATTATACATGTATTTTAAATATTATTTTCTATACTTTTAAAGTTTTGCCTTCATAATTAACTTTAGTATTCATGTTTAATAAAAATATCAGTAACTATTCAACTTCTTTGTACATTCCTTTGAAATAATTGTGGCAGAAAAAAATTTGCATAATTAGAATTTTCCCCACCCACCTACATTCCATGCCTCAATTATCAAATATAACTTTCCATCTATTTATGAGTCTGTCTCTGGACTGCTCTTTTTATTCTACTGACTTATTTATCTATATATTTGCATTATTTGGCTGTCTTAAATTACTGCACATTGAAGACTCAGCTTTTGGTTGGCAAGTCACATGTTCTGCTTTTACTTATAATATTTTATTTTGTAGGTATATTTTGGATGCTCTATGGGTAAATTTTTTCCATAACAGGTCATAGAAAGATTAAAATAATACTCCCCAAAACTTTTTGTCTTGTGCCATACATTGACACCAATATAATTAGCATAATACACTTGGGCAAAATAAAGAAGTTGTGCCCATGAGAGGTAAACAGCAGGGGAGGGGGTAGGGTGTATTCCTCTCTGCCTCAAGAACTATTCACAAATTTCAAAGCAAAATGATAAATATTTTCATCCAACTCCAGAAAGGCCATCATCAATAACTCAAAAAATAACAGATACTGGAGAGGATGTGGTGAAAAGGGAACACTTCTACACTGTTGGTGGGACTGTAAACTAGTACAGCCTCTGTGGAAATCAGTGTGGTGATTCCTAAATGTTTTAAAAATCGACCTTCCATAAGACCCCACAATCCCCCTACTAGGAATATACCCAGAAGAACTCAAATCATTCAATAAAAAAGATACCTGCACACGTATGTTTATTGCAGCATTGTTCATAGCAGCAAGAACATGGAACCAATTGTGCTACCCGTCAAAAGATGGCTGGATTAAAAAATGTGCCACTTATGCACAATGGAATATTATGCAGCCATAAAGAAGAACAAAATCATGAACTTCACAGCAACCTGGATGGAATTAGAATTTCTAATACTGAGTAATCTCTCACAGAAACAAAGAGCTAAATATCACATGTTCTCATTCATAAGTGGACTTGAACAACTGCTGTAATATTATAAGAAAAGGATTGACAGTACAGGAAATTGCGGGGTGGGGGTAACAGTGAGGTAGGATTGACAGTAGTCGATATATACCTGGGAAAGGTGGGGTACACCTCATCAACAAAGGTACCTGCACAATGAATATTTGTATACCTAGCCCTGAATTGTATCCCACAATTTTAAAATAAAAATTAAAAGAGGAAAAAATAAATAAATAAATATTTTAATCCACTTGTAACCTGCTCATAGTACAGCCACATTAAATAATATACCTTTAAACTTTTTTTTTAGAGTTTTGGGGTACAATGGGGATTTACTACATAAGTATATTGCATGTAGGTAAAATTTGGGCTTCTAACTGGCCCTCCTTCCCTCGGTAGTGTATAAGCTACCGAGTGAGTTGTCACATGTCTGCCTCTTTCTTCCCTCTCTCCCTCCCCTGTCAGTGTTCAGTGTCTATTGATATCACCATTGGGCCAGCATGACTAGTGATCAGGGTCTACTTATAAGTGAGAACATGCAGTATTCAGTTACTTGTTTCTGCGATTGTTTGCTTAGTGTGATGGTCTCCAGCTGCATACAAGTTGCTGTGAAGACCATGATTTTGTTCTTCTTTATGGCCGCATGATAGTCAAGCATGTATATGTACCACTTTTTTTCTAATCCAGTCCACTTTTTATGGGCATCTGGGTTGACTCCATGGTTTGGCTATTGTTTGGCAATAAACATGCATGTCCTGGTGTCTTTTTGGTAGAGCGATTTATGTCCCTCTGGGTATAGTCCCAAGGGTTGGCTCATATGGAATGTCAATTTTTAGTTATTTGAGGAATTGTCACACACTTTCCAATAGAGGTTGAACTAGCTTACATTCCCATCAACAGTGTAGAAGTGTCCCCTTTTTTCCACAACGACACCAACATCTGTTGTTTTTTGATTTATTAATCATGTGATTTTAAAACATATATTACCAGCATTTCACTTGTTTTTGATGAGAGGATAGTTCTAGTTAGGCTAGAAACATATCTCTTTTCTAAATGAAATTAAATTTCTGTTATCTGTTTCTTAGGTAGTATTTTGCAGTCATAGATTTTGCTTTTTCTACTAATTTTGCTTGTTTCTATAGAGCACTTTACACCAAACGGTTTAATGACAAACTTGTGAAAGTTTTGATTTTTAAACAATGTTTTTCTAGATGCAAAAATGTTATCCAGAAACTAAAACAAAACTCAAAGCTTTCTTTCTCTTTCTTGCTTTTTCCTTTAGCACAATTTATATATTGTTTCTAAAGTTTTTTTCAAGTGCTGTGGGCACTAGATCATGTTTAAAAGAATTATATTTTGTAATATTGCTACAAGTCTGTGGGATGCAACCTTCTCTGTAAAGATTTTATTACTGCTCAAGGCAAGAAATACTTTATTTCCAACATCAAAAGTAAGTAAGATGTTGCTCATTTTAGTAGTCTAGGAATATATAACGGAACCAGGATTACCTCGGGAGATAGAAGTTAACACTTGTAAACTGTGAAGAGTTTAAAATTGTTGTTCTTTTTGTAGACGGTGCATAACTTTCTCCAAGACAATATTTTGACTTTTTAATCCCTTCAACTGCACAACTGTGCATGGACTATTAAAAACTAAAAGTGAATAGTCCAGGATAAACAACAGCTGCAAACCTATATTCTTGGATGAAGACCCAAGTTTCAGGGCTGAAAGGCTTAAAACCCAAGATTTGAGAAAACACTACAGAAAGAAATAAAAATATTCTCGTACAAATAGGTGAAACACGTTATTAAAAGTAAAGTTTTATCATTTTTTAAAATTTAAGTTTCTTATATTTGCTGCAATGAAAGGGAAAATTAGACTCAATCAAGTGTGGGCTTGTTTTCTAAATTTCCAATTTTTATTTATGTTTAATTTGTTCACATTATTTTCCATATTCTGAACGTAGATTTTTTTTAATGTAAAATGGGAAAATACTGACCTTATAAAGTCATTGTAAAGTCATATATATATATAGTCTACATATGAATACTATAAATATACACACAAATACACTTCTGTATTTACAGTGTCTTTCACTGTGCAATTTATAGAATGCTAATGTAATCATATTTATTTTAAAATGAATGACGATTTTCAAATTTCAACTATGAGATGAAAGATTTCTTTTTTAATTTTTGAGTGCTATATTTTAATATGCTATATCATTTAATGTTATTACATGGAATATAAATTTTCTGTGACTAGAAATATAAAAGATATCACCAATGACTACTTATTATTTTCAGCTTTGGTATAATTCAATTTGAGGACTTTCTAAAAACACACGCACTGTCTTCATTTTCTTAGCTACTTATTTATCATCAAATTGGTACACATATATAGTAATCCAAGATTACATAAGTTATTTTGTTCTTAAGATGAGTGCTTTTATATGCACTCTACTTTTACCTGAACATTTATGTTGTATACATGCCCTGTATGAATATATTCATTTTTAAACCATTATTTTAAATATAAATTAAATTTAGAGTCTTGAAACTCAAGTTCTAATATATTTTTCTGAATAAGTGTTTACAAAATTCAGCACACAAACACAATTTTTTATTTTTCTATGGATGTTCACAATATACACAAGCAGTCAGAAACTGATGTGTACATGCAAGATTTATACCTCTTTACCTATTTCGTTAAATTGCAGAATTATTACATATTATTAGATATTTATTGCTGACAAAAGAGAAAAAATAATGTAAGAAAACAGTCAGAGAGGCATGAGAACCGCCAGATAAGCTCTGGTTTTGAAGTCTTGCATCTAACACTCCTATTTTCCCAGTCTTACCAAGTAAAAACCAAACCAAAACAAAACCAAAAAACATGATGGCAAATTGTATTTTAATTATAAGAAAATTTAGTCATCTCCAAATGCCACAAACCATAAGAAATTTAATAGAAGGCAGAGGATGGGAGAGATTACAATTTTAAGCACTAATTTCAATGCCAATTTCCTGAAAAATAATTTTATATTATATACATTTATTCATTCCTTCAATCTTCACTGATTATCTATCAGTTTTAGGCAATTTTCTGGACAGTGGACTTTAAGTAAGTAACTATCCCAAGGGTATAGACAGTTGAATATGTAGACAGATTATAGACCAACTGACAGGTATTGAAAAGCACTAGAAAAAGATAGACAAATACAAGAAAATGTTCATTGAAATAGCACAGGGCACAATTCTATTTCATTATTTTATTTTATTTATTTTAGACAGGATCTTGCTATGTTGCCCAGGTTGGAGTGAAGTGACTATACAGAGGCATATTAATATTGCACTACAACCCCAAACTCTTGAATACAGGTGATCCTCCCAACAAGACAGAGAGTTTTTTTTTTTTTTTTAAGAACACACCAATTAAGCAGAAATATACTCAAAATATTCACAAAAAACAACCAGGAAGTGTAGTCAAAAAATTTCTCATACTATATGATTTTATTTATATGAAGTTGAAAAACAGGAAAAGAAGAAGCCATAAAATATAACCCCAAACTAGTAGATAAATAGATCAGTAGAACTAGGAATAGAAATCACAGAGATATTGAAATGAATTAAAAAAGAATTTTAGAGAAATTGTAAATATGTTCAAGTAGGTATTTACAGGGGAAAAAAAATGACTACAAACAGTAGAGACATAGACATTATAACAATAGAATGAAGAGGGAATCCTGGGATTGAAAAACTTACTAATTAAATTAAAAGTTAACTGGCTGTGCTGAACAACAGATTCAGCATTTAATAAGAAAAATTAGAACACTTAAAAGAGAAAACATCCAGACTGAAACAGAGAGTGGGAAAAAAAGGGCCTGAAAAACTTGAGCACAGCTAAGGGAAATAAGGTACAATATCAAGTAGCTGTGGCCTTATGAAAGTGGTTAGAAAAAAAGACGTAAGACATATATGGATATAAAGATAATATATGCTGTTTATTTATCTTCATTTAAAAAAAACTTAGAAAATGCCAGATTTGGGGATTAGGGTTATAATTGGAGTTGGATACTGATGACTTAATTCTTTTTCTTAAAAAATTGTGGTAAGATTGGTGTTGTTTCTTCTCTGAATGTTGGATGAAAATGATTAGTGAAATTATCAGGGACTGATTTTTCTTGCGGGGGAGGGGAGAGGTTTTAAATTAAAAATCCAAATTCCTGTTTTGGTTATCATAACTTTATAGTACGTTTTGAAGTCAGTCATTTTGACGCTTGTAGCTTTGTTGTTTTTGTGTAGTAATTTTTTTCAGAATATATTTTGGTTCCATATGAATTTTAGGATTTAAATTTCTTTTTTTGTAATGAATGCCATTGATTTTTTGATAGGAATTGTGTTGTATTGAATCTGTTTATAGCTGTGGCATATTCAAGAACATGGCATTTCTTTCTTTTTGTGTCCTTTTCAGATTTTTTACATCAATATTTCATAATTTTGTTTGCAAAGATCTTTTGCCACTTTAGCAAAATATATTCCTAGGTATTTTCTTTATTTTTGTATCTACTGTAAATAGAAATGCTTTCTTAATTTCCTTTCAAAGTTAGTTTATTATTAATGAGAGAGGGGATAGCTAGAGAAAAGCTAGGCAGACAGACAGGGAGGGTTTTCCCGGTAACAATGTAGTGAACTTCCAGTAGGCCTCTGGACTTATACATTCATGTTGGTAAGCAAACGCCTTGGGAGCTTCTCAGGCTAGAGCTAAAGTACTTACTACTGGAATGGAAAAATAACCAACCAGTTTACTGCCAAGTACTGACCTATCAGATCACCATTAGACCCCTACCTCCTGCTGATTTGTCCTTAGTACTGACCAATCAGGACAGCTAGTGCTGACCAATCAGCTCACAGCTAGTGCTAGCCAATCAGCTCAGTCTCAGGGCTATATAAGTACCAGGTTTCAGCTCTAAATCGGCAACCTCTTGGGGGTTCCCTCCCGCTGTGGGAGCTTTTCTGTCCTCTCAGTAAATTGTGCTTTCTCACTTTTTGACTGCCCATGTCCCTCAGTCTTCCTGGACACAAGTTAAGAACCCAGACCTGAAGAACTGTTGAAGAGCCAGGCACCCCAGAGGCTGGCTTGCCAGTCAATGGAGCTGGCTGAACCAAGGGAGCTGCTGGAAGAAGGTGAGAGTCTGAGGCTGAGATACTCTGGGGGCTAGGCTTGCTCACCCTCTAAATCAGCTACACTCTCAGGGCTTGGCTTGCTGACCCATTAGAGCCAGTACTTCTGGGGTTAGACTTATTAGCTCCTGGAGCTGACCCTATCTGGGACTCAGGGGGCCGACCAATTAAGCTGACACTCCCAAAGTCCAGACTGACCTGAAAAATCTGTACCATTAATATGTAGAAACACTGCTGATTTTGATATATTAATTTTGCATTTCTTTTGTTTTGTTTTTTTAAAGTCAGTTTTTCACTATGTCACCCAGGCTGGAGTGTAGTGGCAGGATCATGGCTCACCACAGGCTCAAATTCCTGACTCAGGCAATTCTTCCATCTTAGCCTCCTGGTAACTGGCTCTGTAGGTAAGAACACCACACCTGACTAATTTTTTATTTTTATTTTTGTAGAGACAAGGTCTCACCATGTTGCCTAGGCTGGTTTTGAACTCTGTGCTCAAGCAGTCTTCTTTCCTTGGCTTCCCAAAGTGCTGGGAATTGATCTAAAAAAAAAGAAAAAAAAAATCATTGGAACAGAATAAAGAATCCAGAAATGAATACATATATTACTATGATTATATGGTCACTTAATATTGTCTGTGACTAGCCATTGCACTCCAACATATCAAGGGACCATTTCTTTAAAAAAAAAAAATCTTCCTTGTATAGTCTACTTACATTAGCATTATTTTGTAATTATTTATTTATCAACTTTTTTAGTCCTTTCAATAACTGTTATTGCATCTACTTACTTATCTCCCTGTATGTAGACTGTGTATACCTTTGGAACATGTACCTACTTAATAACTAGTGTCTAGAAAAGTGCCTGAAATTAGGAGATACTCAGTTAAGTTTGGAGAAATGAATGAATTAATGAACAAACAAATAAAGAATTACTTCTCAAGACACAGCTATTTGAGTCAGTGCTATGTAATTCCTTCCATTCTGTCTCTTTAATTAAATTATTTGAAGTTTGTGGTATTTGAAGATGCTTAAATTTGCTTTTAGTTCTAATACTAAGTTGCCATCATGTTTGCATCAAGGAACTAAAAATTAAAACAGCAATGATGCTCATGGATTAAGACAAATAATGTTAAAACACCTATACCACACAATGCAACATACAGATTCAGTGCAATCTTTATCAAAATATCAGTGACATTCTTCACGAAACAGAAATAAAAAACACTCCTAAAACTTGTATAAAACCACAAAAATCCCTGAATAGCTTGGCAATCCTGAGCAAATAGAACAAAGCAGGAGGCATCACACTATTTGATTTCAAATTATAGTATGAAGCTATAGTAAGTACAGTAGTATGGTCCTAGCCGGGCTCGGTGGCTCAGTCTGTAATCCCGCGCCTTTGGGTGGCCGAGGTGAGTGGATTACTTGAGCCCGCAGGTTCGAGACCCGCCTGGGCAGTGAGACCTCATCTCTACAATAAATCAAAAAATCAGCCAGGCGTGGTAGTGCATGCCTGTAATTCTGGCTACTCGGAAAGCTGAGGCG
>NW_007247691.1:255944-261802 GCF_000164805.1 Carlito syrichta | reverse complement strand
TACAACAAAGGAGTAGGAAAAGTGAAGTGACAATCTACAGAATAAGAAAAAATTGCAAACTATTATCTGACATAGAATAAGAAGATACAAGAAAATCAATTCAATAGCACAACAAAAACAAAAAATAAAAAACAATTAATTTAAAAATGGGCAAAAGACGTGAATAGACTTTTTTTTTCATTTTTTCTAATCATTTTATTTTATTTTATTTTATTTTTAATTTTAAAGATGTAGAGTACAATTCAGGGTTAGGTATACAACTGTTCATTATACAGGTACCCTTGTTGATGATGTGTGCTCCCTTCTCTTGGCAGTTTCCCACCACTGCCAATTCCACCCTCATCCCCTGGAAGTTTCTCACTATAGCCAATCCTTTTCTTATAGCATTCTGATAATTGTTCAAGGTCCATGTATGAGTGAGAACATGTGATACTCAGTTCTTTCTGTGATAGATCACCCAGTATTATAGACTCTAGGTCCATCCAAATTGCTGGGAAGTTCATAATTTTGTCCTTCTTTATGACTGTATAATATTCCATCGTGTACCACATTTTTTTATCCAGTCCTTTTTCATTGGGCAACATGGTTGGTTCCATGTTTTTACTATTGTGATTAATGCTGCAATAAACATGCATGTGTGGGTATCTTTTGCACAGAGTGATCTGAGTTCCTTCAGTTACATTCCCATTAGGGGGATTGCAAGATCATATGGAAGATTGATTTCCAGATCTTTGAGGAATTGCCACACTGTTTTCCACAGAGGTTGTACTACTTTACACTCCCATCAATAGTATAGAAGTGCTTCCTTTTCCCCACAACCTCTCCAGCATCTGTTGTTTATTGAGTTATTGATGATGGCCATCCTGACTAGAATTAGGTGGTATCTCAGTGTGGTTTTAATTTGCATTTCTTTGATAACTACTAAGGCTGAGCATTTTTTCATGTATCTGTTGACTGCTGATATGTCGTCTTTTGAGAAGTGTCTATCCTATCTTTTGCCCACTTTGCAATGGGACTGGTTTTTGTTTTGTTTTGTTTTCAGCACATTTGAGTTCCTAAACAGACAGCAGGAATATTTAAAAATGTTTAGCATATATAATCACCAGGTAAATGCAAATCAAAATCACAGTACAATTTCATGTCTCCCCAAGTTAGAACGGTTTTATCAAAAAGATGGAAAAAAAAATACTGGTGAAAATGTGGAAAAAGAGGAAAGCTCCTATACTGTTGCTGGGAATGTAACAGTATAGCCACTAGAGAGAAGAGTATGGAGGTTCCCCCAAAAACTAAGATAGCACTACTGCATGATCTAGCAATCCTATTCCTGTGTATATATTCAAAAGGAGGCAAATACATCAAAGAGCTAACTTCACTCCATGCTTAATGCAGCATGTTTCACAATAGCCAAGAAATGGAATCAACTTAAATGTACGTCAATGAATGAACATAATGTGATATATATATACACAGCAGAATATTATTCAGAAATAAAAAGAAAGAATAAAACTCTGTAATTTATAGAGACATGGATGAACTAGAAGACATTATATTAAATGAAATAAGGTAAGCAAAAAAAGAAGACTGTCATATGCTCTCACTCATATGTTGGATCCAAAAAAGTTGATCTCATGGTGGTAGAACATACAGTGATGATTACCAGATGATGGGAAGGGTAGAGAGGTAAGGGGGTAAAGAGGTTGGTTAGGAGATATAAAAATACTGTTAGACAGAAGAATTGCCTTCTAATATTCAATAGGAGAGTAGGGAAATTATAGTTAACAAAATTTATTGTGTATTTTTAAAAAACTAAAACAGTGGAATTCTAATGTTCCCAAAACAAATAAAAGATAGATGTTTGAGGCTATGAATGTCTTAAACATCCTGATTTATTATACATTACATACATTTATTGCAATGTCACATGTATCCAATAAATATGTACAAATACTATGTATCAATTTTTAAAAATTGTAAAATGAATTAAAATTCCTGCAACAATGTAGGACCATATCTTTTCTGTATTTCTTCTAGTTTTGGTAAATTATTTTTATCAAGAACTCTTTAGTACTTATTTTAAGTTTTATACTTTTTGTCACACATTTATTCATTTTATGTCTGCAAAATCTCTGATAATAACTCCATTTTTATCTCTTCCATGGTAATTTTTGAGCTCTATTTTTTCCCTTGATTAGTCTAGTTATTTATTCATTTTTTTAAAAATATTTTTTAAAACGTTATCTGTTGGTGTTACTAAATTTCTCTATTATTAGTGCTTATCTCTACTATCACTTTTATTTCTTTTGAGATTATATATCATGTTCTTCTATATCTTAAGGCCAAATGCTAAATTATTGTTTTTTGTTGTTGCCTTAGTGCTACTTAAAGGTTTAAAATATTTTATTAATTATTTCATTGCTATTGATAGCCTGCAATGTTTCTAGTAAAGAGTATAAATTTTCATATATTACTCTTCAGTGATAATTCAATTATAATTATATTTTAATTTCCTAGTGATTGAATCGGTGAACTATTAATTATTTAAATATAAATTGTTTAATTTCCCTATTTTTAGGGTTTCTAATATAACTTACTATTATTCATTTTAAATTTATTCTCATGTTGTTAGAGAATACACTCCTATAATTTTGATATTTTAAAATGCATTTGGAATTCTATTGTAGCCCAGAAAATGTTTTATGTCTGTGAATATATCATGTGCACTTGAAAATTAATCTGTAATCTGTAGTTGTTGAATGAAACATTTGTGTCTATATAAGTCAATCAGATCAAGGTTTGTGATAATTTCATTTATATCATTTATGACTTTCCTAAATACTTATATTTAATTGACTACAAATATTCAATTTGTTTAGAAAACCTAATATCAATTGTTCTATCAATTGTTGAAAAATATTTGTTAAAATTTCCTAGTCACCTTCATTTAATTCTTTGAATTTTTGTGACATATATTTTAAGCCTCTGATATTAGCCTCATACATATTAATGAATGAATGTTCTTTTTTACCATTAAGTGTTCCATTTATTTCTTGTAGCACTCTTTGTCTTGCAGTCTATTTTATCTAATATTAAAATTATGTCTCCAGTTTTCTTCTACTTTTCTTTTGTTCATGATGCTTACTTGGCATTTTGCAATTTATCTGTGTATTTAAACTAAAAGTGTGCTCTTTATATACTATATATATAGCAAGGATGTGCTTTTGTTATGCATTCTGCCAGTCTCTGCCTTTTAGTTGGTTGCATAAAAAATCTAATGTAATTATTTATAAGCTGAATTTTGGGAATATCATTTAATATTTATTTTCTATGGCAGGAGTTCCCCACCTTTTTGGCATCAGGGACTGGTTTCATAGAAGACAATTTTTCTACTGTCTGTTGAGGATGGTATTAGGATAATTCAAGTGCACTACATTTATTGTGCACTTTATTGTATTATTATTACATTTTAATATGTAATGAAATACATTTTATTATGGAATTATAAAATTATTATTTTGCTATGAGTCTGCAAGCAATTGTTATTATGATCTCCGTGCAGTCAAACCTCACACTAATGTTAATCTCTATTTGCAGCCACTCCCCAGCGTGAGCATCACTGCCTCAGCTCCATTTCAAGTCATCAATTATTAGGTTCTCATAAGGAGTGCACAACCTAGATCCCTCACATGTGCAGTTCATAATATGGCTCACAGCTCTTTGGGAATCTAATGCCACACCCGATATGACAGATGACAGAGCACAGGAGGTAATGTGAGTGATGGTGAGTGGCCATAGATAGAGATGAAACTTCGAGCTCTGCCCGCCATTCACCTTCTGCTGTACAGACCATTTCCCAATAGGTCACAAACCTGTAAGGATTGGGGACCCCCTTTCTACATCTTCCCTTTCATTTCATCTCCTCTGTTTACCTCATCTCCTTTTGTGCATTTTTAACTTGAGTATTTTCACTATTCAATTTAAGTTTTATTTTCTGAACATGTCTCTTTTTTGCCTTTTAGTACTGTTCCACGCATTGTGATATAACTATGTAATTGTTCATGATCTGCATACAGGCAATATGTTCCACTTCACTTCACATAATGTAAAAACCTTGTAACAATATAGATTGTTTAACCTGTTCCCTCAAGTGATGTGTGTCTTAGTTGTCTTACAAATTACATCTTTAACCTCACCAGACACTTACAATTTTTGCTTCAAACAGTTAAACACTTCAGTCAGGCAGCTTCAATGTGGAAAATCGGTACTTGTATTATATGTATCCAAATTGTTACCATTATTACTAAAACAACTGTAATTCCTTTTAAGAAGGAATCTCCATCTGGTATAGTGTTTTTTCAACCTAAAGAATTTCCTTTATAGCAATTTTTGAAAGCATGTCTTGTAGCAAAACATGCAGATATCTTTAATCAGAAAATGTCTGTGAGTAATTTCTTCATATTTGATTCCCCAGCATAGAATTCTCTAATACTTTCTTATTATTATTGCTATTATTACAATTTTGTCCAGAGTTTTAGTTGTAATCCAATCAACATGGATGGTCTGTACTGGAATTCTGGTGCAGAACAACTGACCTCTGTGTCTAACATATTGGAAAATTTGGGAACCTGTTAAAAATGTTCTAGTCCAATAATTCAGATCACCCCCTATACAATACTTTATTTATAGTTCCAAGTAAATAGCCAAATATTAAAAAATATACCTTATTTATTGCTAGACATGATCAGAGCCATTCATTTTTTATTAGTTTAGCAAATGCATTTTATAATCTTTATATATTCATTTTATGAAGAGTAAAGTATTTGCAATACAAAGTAAGATATATTATATTCATTCTGGAGTATATACAACTTGAACTTGATGAGATACATCTTTGCTAATAACATAGGTATTTAAAAATCTTTCAAATTTTGCACAGTTGCTTTATAGATTTTAATTTAAATAGCTAAATGATTGTAATTATCAGTTACCATAACACCAAGATTCAAGGCACATATTCCTTCTAGAGTTTTCTCTAAATTTTGCTTAAATCTTAAATTAAATTGTATCACTTTTAGAAATTATGAAGTAATTGGTCATTGTTGCATAAAATTATATGCAAGAAAACTTTCACAATATTAAATGTGTTCATCTATTTTGGATATGATAACTATATTTTAATTATCTATTTAGATTGTTAAATAAAACAAGTCTATAAGCTTATATAAATTTGTAAGGGATATAAAAGTCCCTTTACTATATACATATTTTTAAAAGTCCTTATTATATAGTTTAACTTGAATTGCAGTGTATATATTCCTTTTTGAAAAAAATTATAATTCTGCACATACATGAATATAAGCACAATTACCAAATATAATCACATAGAGAGTGGGTGTAAATAGAAATGAGAATCAAGGGATATACCCTAGGGATTCTGAGCCATAGAGAATTTAGTGAAAAGATGGGAAGTAGCAAAGAAGACTGAGGAATAAGTGACAAACTAAATGGAGTAATAGCAAAATAGATTGATGTTCTCTATGACTATTACATAAATAGCATCTAGCAGGAGGGTAGTGATTAATTTTGATAAAAGACAGGTCAGCCGGGCTCGGTGGCTCAGCCTGTAATCCCAGCGCTTTGGGAGGCTGAGGTGAGTGGATTGCCTGAGCCCGCGGGATCGAGACCTGCCTGGGCAATTTGGCGAGACCTCATCTCTACAATAAATCAAAAAATTAACAGAGTGTGGTAGCGCACGCCTGTAGTTCCAGCTACTGGGAAGACTGAGGCGGAAGGATCGCTGGAGCCCACCAGGTCGAGGCTGCGGTGGCCGGGAGCGGTCACTGCACTCCAGTCTGGGTGAC
>NW_007247691.1:247361-255924 GCF_000164805.1 Carlito syrichta | reverse complement strand
CAAAAAAAAAAAAAAAAAAGACAGGTCAAGTAGCTTAAAGACTAAGAATTGTCCATCAATTTTAGGATCAGAAAGGCATTGAGATTTTTACAGGAGCTGTGTTTGGTGCAGGGTTTCAGGAAAAAGCCTGATCTGACTGAGTTTGAGACAATGGGAGAATGAAAAAGATATGCATAGACAATTGTCAACAGGTATTTTGGCTTTAGTGCTAGCAAATTTTCTAAATCTGAGCTCCAAAGACAACACTTTGCCTATTAATAACGTCTTAGGTGTCCATAAATTTCTATGTGAGTTTCTAACTCACATAAACTTTTATGTGAGTTTATGCATATTTGTTTCCACTGTAAAGTTATATATGTTTTATCATCTGTATGAACAGCTTATAATTGAGTATTGCTATGCAATTACAACACCCATTTTGCATTTCAGTTTACAATGGCTTTGACATGAATTTATTAATCTTTAAATAGAAATTTAATGTGAAACAAAACCTAGGGGCACTTAAAAGAAAAATGAGACATTCAAGAACAGTTCCTGGCCAAATGAGGTAATGCACTATGCTGGATTAGCATAGGTTCAAGAGCAGACTGAATAAAAAAATAAAAAATGTATTCAAAACTGAAGAGCATGTGGACCATATTAGTCAGTGTTACAAAGATGTAGGTCTTAACGTAGTCTGATTAGAAAAATGAAGTATGTAATAAATGTATTCAAAACTGAAGAGGATGTAACCAAATTAATGTGAGGAACAAGCATGAGGGTTTTCCTACTTCCCTCTAATCTCTTTAAAACAGAAGCATGTACCGTGTCATACAGAAAGCAATACAAAGGAGACAAAAACATTTATCATGTCAGAACTAACCCCAAAACAAACAAACAAAAAAATAAAAAAAAAAACCCTGAAATCTGTATTAGTACCATAGAAAATTGGCAACAAACAAAAAGCTTAATTAAACAGAGAAAGAGAAGTTTTGTAATAAAAAAATTTTAGTTGTCCAGGAAGAAATTACAATTCTAAATTTATATGAATGTCAAAAAAATTCTTAAAATACAGAAACAGAAACTGTCGGACCTAAAATAAGAATGAAACAAAATTACATTCAGAATGAGCAATAACACAAACCTGTCAGTAATTAAGAAAACTTCCAGGAAATAATAAGTAAAAATTAAAATAAAAATATAATCAGCAAAGTTTATACATTAAAATAATGCATATACATAACTAATATTTACTAAATGTATTATTTAATTTTATTTTTATTTTAAAGATGTGAGGTATAATTCAGGATTATGTATACAAGTGATCATCCAACAGGTAAAGTTTTGGCCTTCCTGTGGTCTCCACTTGGCCCGATTTGAGATCAGTTACACTTACTGATGTCATGTTTCCCCCCTCTCTCCCTTAGCAGTGTCCTGCTACTGTCAATCCCTTTCTTATAGTATTATGGTAAATGTTCAGGGTCCACTTATGAGTGAGAACATGGAGTACTCAGTTCTTTGTTTCTGTGATAGATCACAGAGTATTATAGACTCTAAATCCATTCAGGTTGCTGTGAAGTCAATAGGTTTGTCCTTCTTTAAGACTGCATAATAGCCCATTGTGTATCCGTACCACCTTTTTTATACTCCAGTTCAGTTTCGATGAATAGCACGCTTGGTTCCATGTTTTTGCTATTGTAAATAGTGCTGCAATAAACATGCATGTACAGGTATCTTTTTGGTAGAATGATTTGAGTTCCTCCAGGTATATTGCCAGTACAGGGATTCCTAGGTCCTATGAAAGGTCAATTTGTAGTTCTTTTAGAAATCACCACACTGTTTACCATAGAGGTTAAACTAGTTTGCATTACCACCAGCAGTGTAGAGCACTCCCTTTTCTTCACATTCTCCCCCGCATCTGTGCTTTTTTTGTTGTGTTTTGTTTTTTGGTTTTTTTGGGTTGGAGTCTCACCCTGTCACCCAGACTGCAGTGTAGTGGCCACTCCCGGCCACCGCAGCCTCGACCTGCTGGGTTCCGGCGATCCTTCTGCCTCACCTTCCAAGTAGCTGGAACTACAGGTGTGTGCCACCATGCCCGGCTAATTTTTTGATTTATTGTAGAGACGAGGTCTCACCAAGTTGCCCAGGCGAGTCTCGATTAATGATGGTCATTCTTCCTGGAGTTAGGTGGTATCTGGATGTGGTTTTGATTTTCATTTCTTTGATGATTAGTGAGGTTGAACACTATTTCATGTGTCTATTGGCTGCCCTATACCTTCTTCTGAGAAGTGTCTATTCATGCTTTTTGCCACTTTTTAATGGTTCTATTTTTTTTCCCCTTTGTCACATTTGAGTTCCTTGTAGAACCTAGATGTTAGGCCTTTGTCAAATACACAGTTAGCAAATCTTTTTTTCCCATCCTGTGGGTTGTCTCCCCACTCTCTTGATGGCTTCTTTTGCTTTGCATAAGGTTTTTAGTTTAATGAGGCCCCACTTATCTATTTTATGTCTTATGGTATGAATATCTGAAGTTTTGTTCAGGAATTGGTTTCCTCTTCCAATTTCTGTAAGGGTGTCTACTGCATTTTCTAAGATTCTTATAATTTGAGATTTTACAGTTAGGTCTTTGATCCATTTAGGGTTGACTTTTGTGTACAGTGATAGGTAGGGATCCTGTTTCAATGTTCTGCATGTGGTCAGTCAGTTTTCCCAGCACTATTTACTGAGTGGGTTTTCCTCTCCCCAGTGGTTGTTGGTGGAGGCTTTGTTGAAGATGAATTGGTTGAGAAATTGAGGTATTGCTTCAGGAATCTCTATCCTGTTACATTGGCCTACATGCCTGTTCTTGTACCACCAACTCCAGGCTGTTTTGATTATTGTAGCTTTACAATAAAGTTTAAAGTCTGGGAGTGTGATATATCCTGCTTTTTTTCTTTTGCTGAGAATTGTTTTGTCATTTTTTTCTCCATATGAATTTCCATATGGTCATTTCATTAAATGTATTTTTAAAACACAAACCGTAGGTTTACAAAAATTACCGGTAACTGGCAAATATTTCCAAATTATGAGGGATTGAACATGTGCTGTTTTCATAGAGTTTTCATTATTGTTATACTTACATATAGATTTAAAGCAGGTAAATAATATATCAGTGATTTGTGACGCATGCTTACATAGTACACATACACTCATGCATGCAAATCTAAGGTAATAATTATCTTTAAGAAGAGTATAGTGATATCAGAGGAATTCTAAGTGATGTCAACAAGGTTCTATTTTAAAACCTTCATTATTATTACATGGGTGTTTGATTTGTGCTAAATTATTGAACAATACATTCAAATTTTATGAACTCTATGCATAGGTGCTATAATTCAAAATAAAGAAATTTAGCATGAAAACCAAACAGTAATGGGAGAAGAGTCTTAAGATTTAAAAACGTCCATGTTTTTTAATGTTGATACCATGAGCCTTATAGCTCTCATAAAGAGAGTGCAATAGGAAATCACTCTCAAGAAATGCAGACATCTTTAGTTGTGATTCCTTCCAGATTTCAGACAGTGTAGTCTGCACTATCCTAAGTTCAGTTACTGCATCACCTTAATAATCTCGTATCTTCATCCAACTCATGAAAACATCTCACTGATCATCATAGAGATGAGATTGACAGTAGTCGAAATCTGCATGGGGAAGGGAGGGCACACCTCATCAACAAGGGCACCTGCACAATGAATATTTGTATACCCAACCCTGAATTGTACCCCACAACTTTAAAATTAAAAAGAATAATTCTGGCAATCAGAAATTCAAAATAAATTGTGCTTGGCTAAAAAAAAAAAAAAAAAAAAAATGCAAATCAAAACTGCATTGAGATACCACCTACCCCCAGTAAGAATGGCCATCATTAATAAAACCAACAACAACAGATGCTGGCAAGGAAGTGGAGAGAAAGGAACACTTCTACACCACTGGTGGGAATGCAAACTAGTGCAACCTCTTTGGAAGACGGTGTGGCGATTTCTGAAAGGACTAGAAATTGGCCTTCCACATGACACAGTAATTCCCCTATTAGGAATATACCTGGAGGAACTAAAGTCATTCTCCCAAAAAGACACCTGCACATACAAGTTTGTTGCAGTTCTATTCGCAATAGCAAAAACATGAAACCAATCATCGAAGCTGGACTGGATTTTAAAAATGTGGTACATATACATAATGGACTGTTATGCAGTCATAAAGCAGCAACTTGGATGAATTTAGAGTCGATCATACTCAGTGATCTATTACGGAAAAAACTTAAACAAAGTACCATATGTTCTCACTCATAAGCAGACCTTGAACAATTATCATGATGCTATAAAAAAGGAATTGACAGTAGTGGGAAACTGCCAGGGGGAAGGGGGGTGGGACTGGGAGTTCAGGGAAACTGCCAGGGGAGGGAAGGGCACACTTCATCAAAAAGGGTACCTGCATAATGAACATTTGTATACCTAACCCTGAATTGTACCCCACATCTTTAAAATAAAATTTTTAGCTGGGTGTGGTAGGGCACACCTGTATTTCCAGCTACTTGCAAGGCTGAGGCAGAAGAATCGCCGGAACCCAGCAGGTCGAGGCTGCGGTGGCCGGGAGCGTGTCGCTGTACTCCAGCCTGGGTGACAGAGTGAGACTCCAACTCAAAATAAATAAATAAAAAATAAAATAAAAATTTAAAAGTTACTAATATCAATTTCAACAATAACCTCTTAAATGCTAATTACAATGAACAGTGTGTTGCATTCTTAGTAGACTCATTCTATTTTATTCCAATATAGACTCCGGAATCTAAAACTGCTGAAATTCCTTGCTTTTTTCCTGATTGTTAGCCGCTTTTTCTCCTTTTATCTTTCTACATGAATTATTATAGCCACATTAAAAGATTAATGTCCCTGAGCTCTTGTCTAAACTAGTGTTTCGAGTTTCAGTCTAAGTTATCTTTTCTCCTCAGAGTCTACACTCTACCTATTCAATTATAGACAAAAATTAAACAAGACTCTAACAAAGATGATACTCATGAAGACACTCTGTGCCCAAATGCCTTCAGGACAATTCTGGTAATCTTTTTCTTTTCTTTTGAGTTGGAGTCTCACTCTGTCGCCCAGACTGGAGTGCAGTGGCCGCTCCCGGTCACCGCAGCCTCCACCTGCTGGGTTCCAGCGATCCTTCTGCCTCAGCCTTCCAAGTAGCTGGAACTACAGGCACGCACTACCATGCCCAGTTAATTTTTTTTATTTATTGTAGAGATGAGGTCTCACCAAGTTGCCCAGGCGGGTCTCGAACCTGCAGGCTCAGGCAATCCACTCACCTCAGCCTCCTAAGGCGCGGGATTACAGGCTGAGCCACGGAGATCAGCTAGTCTTTTTCATAATAACAATGTACTCGCATGTAATTAACTGTCTCTCTTCCAAGTCAAGTCTCGCAATACAGAATATCAGTAACATTTTTATTAAGCTTCTTAGACTAAATTGCTCACCAGTTGTTGAAATATTACATCTCACATTTATTGTTTCTTACATGTGTATGTTAGAAAAGTTACTGTTGTAATCATTTATTTGTGTGATTGATGAAATAGACTAGTAGACTGCATATTGTTTTATGTATGCAACATTCATTCCAATATTTTTATTAACATGGCTTTACTTATTAAAGAATGTATTGTTTTAATTTTTAATTTTAAAGATGCAGGGTACAGTTCAGAGTTAGGTATACAAATGTTTATTATGCAGGTTCCCTCGTCAATGAGGGATTACATTGAATCTGTAGATTACTTTGGGTAATATGGTCATTTTAACAATGTTGATGCTTCCGATCCATGACTATGGGATGTTTTTCCATTTGTGTGTGTGTGTACGTATGTGTGTCCTCTATGATTCTCTTTATCAGAGCTTTGCAGTTCCCCTTGTAGAGATTGTTTAACCTCCTTAATTGAATACATTTGTAGGTATTTTAATTCTCTGTCAGCTTTTGTGAATGATATTTAGTTCTTGATTTGATTCTCAGCTTTACCACTATTTGTGTATGACCATGTACTGATTTATGTGTGTTGATTGTTGATTTCTTATCCTTAGACTTAACTGAATTCATTTATCAAGTTCAGGGGTCTTTGGGAAGAGTCCTTAGGATTTTCTAGGTATATCATTATAACATTGGCATACCTAGATAATTTGATTTTTCTCAATTTGGATACCATTTATTTATTTTTCTTGTCTGATTGCTCTGACTAGGACTTCTAGGACCATATTGAATAAGAGTGGTGAAAGTGGGCAGTTTTACTTTGTTCTACTTCTAAGGAGTAATGTTTTCAAATTTTATGATTCGTGATAATGTTGGCTGTGGGTTTGCTGTATATGGCTTTTATTATTTTGAGGAATGTTACTTCTAAGCCTATTTTGCTGAGGGTTTGTGCCATGGAAGGATGCTGAATTTTATCAATTTTTTGGCATCTATTGAAAAGATTATGTAGTTTTCATTTCTAATTCTGTGTGTAGTGAATCATATTTATTCACTTGTGTATGTTTGGTTTGTTTGTTTAGTTGAGGATTTCTGCATCTACACTCATCAGGAATATTGACCTGCAGTCTTCTTTTTTGTTGAGTCTTTTCCTGGCTATCTATTATGGTGATACTGGCTTTGTAGAATGAGTTAGGAAGAATGTCCTCCTTGTCAATCACATGAAATACCTTCAGTAGGATTAATACCAGTTCTTTCTGAAAGTCTGGTAGAATTTAGCTGTGGGTTTAGATCTCTAATACAGAAAGACTTGCACAGCTGCTTTTCCTCCTTACTGGAGAAACAGATGGAGAATCCTTAGCTTCCTAATAGAAATAAGACCTCTGTGAGTCAATGAGATGAGTATACTTTCTAGGATATAAGCAAATGTTTCCATGAGTGATAAACCTGTGCATATCTCCAAAAAATCATGATCACTCACTTTCAAGACTTGTTTGTCATCTGCTCATATTTTTACTCATTTTGCCTGTGTTTTTACTCAGAAAGATCTGACCATGCAGAAACAAAATGGTCATGTAGAATGGTTTTACAACACAACAAAGACTAATCATATTTTTTTAAATATTCTTTTTAAAATTCACTTTATTTGTGTACCTCCATTTATACCTAAGACATTTCAAGAGTTCTTTCAAGCACACCTAAAATTTTCAAGAATCACACACAGAAAAATGGATTCAATTTTTCTTCACTCTTACACTGCTTTGGGAAATTTATAAATTCAGGTAAAGAGCCATGTGAAAATAATATCTTTAAGAAGATCACAATCTCTCACAGAGAGTTAAAAAAAATCATTGTTATACAGAAAAAAAGAGAACTAATTTGAGAATTAATATTTCTTAATATTCAGAAATGCATGGAACTAAAAGATTAATTTTGGAAAATTAAGAATATAGAATGAAATAGCTGAAGGGTAAGTCAGTGAATATGACTGAGGTATATTCATTATTTCATACAGAGATTATTTTTTATTTTAAAGATGTGGGGTACAATTCAGGATTAGGTATACAAGTGGTCATAGTACATGTAAAGTTTGAAACTCCCTTTGGTCCCCACTTTGTCTGTTTGTCTGGATTGAGTTCAGGAATCCTATTGATGTTGTGTCTCTCCCCCGCCCCAGCCCCAGCAGCAACCCACTACTGCTAATCCCTTTTTTATAGTATTATGGCAAATGTTCAGGGTCGCTTATGAGTAAGAACATGTGGTACTATGTTCTTTTTTTCTGTGATAGATTACTGAGTGTGACAGACTCTAAATCCATTCAAGTTGCTGCAAATTCCATATGCGTGTCCTTCTTTATGGCTTCATAATATTCCATTAATTTGTACAACACTTTGTCTCAGGCAACATTCCTACTCTAAATACTTGAAATCAACTAACAAAATACTTTGTTAGTGGTAAGATGCACATGTACAAAAAATAAAATTGCAAACTGTTTAATAACTTCTAAATAAATGTCATTTTCTATTACATTACCTTATGACATTATTTTTCAGTCATATGCTGTGATTCTTCTGTGTTACAGAGAGTCATTTTCATTTGCTTGGTTTTCTTTGTTTTTGTTTTTCATTTTTGTTCATTTAGTGATTTTATATTACTCCAGGAGAGAAATACTAAAAATTTTTGTATATTTTGAATGATTTTTTTTCTTTTTTTAATTATAATGAGAACATGTAAGTAGCATATTTTCCTCAGAGAGATGTTTCTATACTATATTATCTCTAAAGATAATTTCTATTAACTTTCTTGTTGTTTGAATTCATAATTTTGCACATAAAAAGAAATAGATGGTGGCCAAAATTTTTATGATCACTTCACCTTTTTGTTTGGTAGGTAACTTTGACATTGTGTTTTCAAAAAGTATATAAATATTTAACCTCTTAACTGGAAAGATAAAGTAATAAATAGATCTCTTTTGATATTTCTTTTTATCTTTAAATTTCTGAATAAATTGTAGACTGCTCTGTGGAACATGGTGCTGAGGGAAAGAAGAACACTAGTAAAGCTATTACTAAATATTTTTTTTTTTTTTTTTTTT
>NW_007247691.1:246424-247341 GCF_000164805.1 Carlito syrichta | reverse complement strand
AGTCTCACTCTGTCACCCAGACTGGAGTGCAGTGGCCGCTTCCGGCCACCGCAGCCTCGACCTGCTGGGCTCTGGCGATCCTTCCGCCTCAGCCTTCCAAGTAGCCGGAATTACAGGCATGCGCCACCACGCCCGGCTGATTTTTTGATTTATTGTAGAGATGAGGTCTCGCTGCCCAGGCGGGTCTCGAACCCGCGGGCTCAGGCAATCCACTCACCTCAGCCTCCCAAAGGCGCGGGATTACAGGCTGAGCCACCGAGCCCGGCTCTAAATATTTTTTCACAAATAATTTAACTCTTTTAAGTTCTTCTAGATTATTTGTGTCTCTCTGTGTGTATTCTGATCATGGTCCTCTTTCTAGTTAACTCATTGGTACAACATTATAATATTGGTACCAAAACTTGAAAATCTATTCCACAGAAAGGCAGTAGCATAATGCCCTAAGAGACTAAAAGTATAGTCTATGGAACACATTTTGTAAGTTCAAATCCCAGCTCCACTATTTCCTAGCTTTGTAACCTTGACAATTGACAGAACATTTCCTTCATGTCTCAACCCTCTCTCTCCTTTTCTCTCTCTCTCTCTTCTCCTATAAAAATGACCATTAAAATAGTACTTATAGCATAGATTTATTATACAGATTATGGGAATTAGGATAATCAATACATGTAAACTACTTAATAAGCTCTAAATAAAAGCTACTTGCTATTACATTATCTAATGTCATTTTAAGCACTAATGTTAGTTTATCCTTTCTATTAAAACTCTAGTAAAAAAAGATATGGAAGGCTTTGTGTTCAGTTTGTCATCTTCAAAGTTCCAGCTCCTAATCCTTACCTACTATTGACTGTATATATCATTCTTTTTCTTTTTTTTTTTTTGAGTTGGAATCTCACTCTGTTGCCCAGACTGGAGGA